>NC_041064.1:37461446-37593946 GCF_900634775.1 Gouania willdenowi
ATCTATAGTCTGGTCTGCTCCAAGTTTTTTAGTGTGTATTTGTTGTTTTTTATATTTGTATAATATTTTGTTTTTATGGATTTTTTAGTTTTTTAGTATTATTTTTTTAGATTTTTATTTTGTGAGTTTTTGGGGTTTTTTGACTGTTGTAAATTGTAAGAAATCGGATTAAAATTCAACGTATTGTACAGAAAGAATGAGATGATGGAATCAAGGACGCTTCTTTTTGCTGTCAAACTTTTTTCAACATTTCTTCTTGTTATATCTTTAATCACCGATGTGTATGGAGGCATAAGCAGATTCTTTATTAAAAATACTGTACATAAAATACTACTGGACTGAGGTCAAGATGGTGGTGCTGAGAAGAATCACCTCCAGTGCAAAATGACAGTGAATCTTAGGCTTCAAAGGGTGAAAAGGTAAAAGGGGTTTTATATATATATATATATATATATATATATATATATATATATATATATATATATATGTGTGTGTGTATAACAAATAACAACCCGTGTGATCTTACTCATGCATTCATTAGAGAGCTTCTCTGCAGCCGTTTCAAACGCAATCAAATGCAAAAAGCCTGTGGCGGAGCGGCAAGTTATGCATCAAACGTAGCTCCAGCATTGTGCAGGAGAAATAATTGAGCCAGCAGGGATCATCTGGCAGGAGTAACGGAGTAATGCAGTAATGCAGTAATGGAGCAGCCTTGGTCATGGAGTCGACACGATGGAATGCTGAAAAGTTCTGCAGACGTTTGTTGACTTTTAAGAGATTCAAGATCATGTTATGTTTATATCAAATATTCCAAAAACACGGTCAGATATGTGAGTCAATCACTGACAATAGTTGATACTTGTTCAGTGAAACACTGAGCAATAAATTACTGAATATGTGACACAAATAACATGATAACGAGAAGTTGTTCTGATTCAGAAATCCACCATCAGTTATTCAGCAAAGCTCCAATAACCAAACACACTGAAACAACCTTCAGGTCTAAAAGTAGAGTTTTACTGAGCAGACTGCCTTGTTTTTTCACTTTTTCACTGCATTGTGGATTTGGACCTTCTAATAAATGTAATTTGCACTCTGTGGTTCCTGACAAAGGATCGTTGACCCTTTTATTCCCATCAACAGAGTCACAGACCTCTGAATTTAATCATTACAGCCTCCACAATCTATGATTTTTATTCATTCTGAAGCCCTTCGCTCTGCTTGAATTATTTGGAAATGGTTTTACTCACAGGAAAAAATGTATCTGTGAATCTTATTGTGTTTTCATACATGAATGCATTCATCATTTCTTTATTAAATCTAGTGGTTAGTAAAGCTCTGGCTCTGGATCATCCAACATTTTATTAATAAATGATAACGTCTTGTTTAGGTTTTTGTCCAAAGAGAACAAAGATGATAACGTATCAAATCTTCAACAATGTGTGGTAACTTTTTGTTGTTAATGTAGTCGTTCACTGGTCATTAAGATGACTTTGTTGTAATTTGCGCTGTACAAATAAAGTTTCATTGAACTGGTCAGATGTGTGAGGTGAGAAATGATCCGATTTCACTGCAAATGTGTTGTTAAACTTCTGTGCATCGTGTGACGTTGAAGTCAGTGTTAACTTTTCAAACCACATTTACCAAAAGGGACTGATAGCTCTAGTCCCTATAGGTTCCCAAAGTGGGGTACGGGTACCCCCAGGGGTATGCAAATTGTTATATGGGGTACTTGAATAAAAATACATTTAAAACAACACGACAACATTTGAAACAAGATTATAAATGGTCCAGCAGTCAGGAGCCCCTCACGTAGCCTCACACAGAGAAAGAATCTCATCAAATGAGCACAAATATGAAAGTTCTCTAATCAATGAAAGAATAAGTAATAATATGCTAACACATTATTCTTATTCTTTTCTTTAATTGTATATTATTCCTCAACAGGATAGGTAACATGTCACTGTAGGGCTACATTGTAAATGACGTCACATTATTATGTTTTTCATCTCCCCCTCCTCTCACCCCAGATCTACCAAGGTCGTCTCACATCATCTGACTGCATCAGAGAGAAAGAAAGGGTTACCTGGGGCCTTCAGAAGAGGCTAGAAATCCTCTACCCCGCTCCTCCCTGCTCCCTGCTCCCTTTTATTTTATTATTTTATTATTTTATTATTTTATTATTTTATTATTTTATTATTTTTATTTTATTCTTCTTCTTCTTCCTTCTGTCATTGGCTGCTCTGTGTTTTCTCAGTTTGTGAACAACCAATAGGTTTCTTTCTTTCTGTCTTCATCCTCAGTGCTTCATTATCTGAGCGGGATCAATGGATCAAATCCCAGGGATCACTACAGGCTGCTTTAGCCCCCGCCGTGCCCATCATCCCTGATCCAGACTTCTGTCATTTCCTCCATCAAATGGAATATTTACGGCCCTGCTGAGCTGACTTTATGTTCTGACTTTAATATCAATAATTTGTCCAAGCTGTATATTAACGTGTACTCTGTGTTTACTCTGGCAAACACATCTTTTCATGACACTGTCACCTCACCATGTGGTTAAAGGTGATTTAGAGTTATTTTGAGACGTAGGGATCAGAGTGAACTCCCTCTGTCCTCTGCTCATATATCAGGATAACCTGAAACTTTATTTATCATAGTTTCATCCACACTGGAGTGGTTGAGTGTGATGTGTGTGATAGAAGGCAGGGTTAGCCTCTCCATATAAGCCTGTAGTAGTCAGTGTTTAGACAATCTGGGTTAAAACACATTTATTCAACTTGGCTTTGACACAAATGTCACATATTAATTTAATAACCTGTGTGCAGTAAAATCTTTATGTTATTTTCAAGGAAACAGCTGAATGAATAATACTGAAATATAATAAATCACTGTATTACATGACAATGGTTCTTATAAAGGAAAATCAATTCATAAATTAGTGTAATTTGTATCTTTTAATGGTTTTTCACATTTCTAATGCTATGTTCACACCAAACGCGGTTTCTGCGGGACTGTTCGCGTCTGTCGCGCGAAACCTTCCGCAGGATTCGCGGGATCATAAAATGTTTCCCTATTCGCTTCATTCGCGTCTGAAGCGAAGCTCCGCCCACCAGACTCCCAAACGGCGACAACCAGGCTCTGTTTGTTTCCACCATCAACTATGGAGGACCTCCGTTAATTCACTGCTCCTAACCTCGGAAGGAACGTCGGCTTTCCTGGCTTCACCAGGTGAACCAGCGCCACATCCAACTCGGTGAGCTTCACTGCCTGCTTCAGAAGCTACAGCTGGATGATGACTGCTTCCAGCGGTACCTGTGGATGACCAGCGCCCGATTCGACGACCTGCTGGGTCGGATTGGCCCACGGATGTCCCGACAGGATACCAACTACCGGAGCTCCATCTCTGCAGCCGAACGACTGTGTGTCTGTCTCCGGTAAGTTTCATAAGCAAACAAAGATGCCATGATTCATCAGAAACATCTCTCAAATACACAATAAAGATAGATACTATATTAATCCCTGCTTTATTATTGTTTTTTATCATAAATATATTACAACTAAAATAAAAGTTAATCATTATAATAAATTATTTACTATTGTTATTTTTTGTCCTCTGGAGACCTATTCTGGAAGATGAGGCTTGTTTCATTAATATTTATTGTTTTTAACTCTTATTAATAAATCATTATTTATTTACTACTGTTAATTATTGTCATCTGGCAGATAAGGCCTGTTCTCTCTAATCTCTCCACCTTTTATGCACACGTACACACCCACATTATATATATCTGATTATCAATGATCTGAGCTTTTCTATGTTGTTCACTGTGCAGGTATCTGGCCACAGGTGACTCCTTCAGGACCACTGCTAACAGCTATGGACGAGAGGTCTTCACATCGTACTTCTCTGCAGGAGCCGTTCCATGGCTAGACATATTCCACCAGAACACCCAAAACGACTATTTTAAGAGCCAACCACATACTTCTATAGAGCAAACTTCCTATTGTATTAACATGTGTATAATAAATATGGAAGAATGGGGAGAGAAACGTCTGTCAGCTTCATTTTTAACCAGAAAGAAATAATCCAAGAAACCTCACCTCTGAAATTAATTAAAGGCATTAAAGGTCTCACAGAGAATCAATATGAGGAAACTATATATTCTTGTATGAACAAAATATATAACCTTGATGTGGTGTACACATAGCTGTTAAGATGCATTGATAGAAATTAAAAAGAAAGCAAAAGTACACTTTAAAATGTGTTTTTAATCAACAATTCTGAAAGAACACCATGTACATTAACATAATACCTCAATTTTAAACAAACTGTTTACTTCAATATTATAATACTTACATAATAAACAAACTAGTATAAACAACTATTCACAATGTGGTTCCTGCCATGCAAAGAGTCCCGCCCACCCCAGCCCATCCAGCCCAATCCAAAACCTAATTAAAATATTCCAAATTTAGTGTTACCGGATGATAATCAAGAAGTTTAAAACTTTGAAATTTAACGTTCCCTAAATTCTGGTGGCACTTTTTGCAGGATAGGAAGCAGGTCTCTGAAAAACATCTCATCCTCAGTCAGAGCTGGTGGTGAGGAGGAGGTCTCCTGAAGGTCTGTAGGATAAGCTGCTCCACCTCTGTTGGAGAGCCTTGGCTGGACCTCTTCTTTGCTCTTTTTCCTTAAAAATAAACATTATATATATATATATATATATAAAATAGCTTATCAAGTCACTGTTACTTAAATAAGATCATAGATATATTTTAATTAAACATTAAATAAGGTAATGATCAACATTGTCATCACTGATATACCAAACATTTATAGATACATTTTATTTATAACAGAATGCAAAACAACTTCTGTCATGTTCATATCAGATGGTTTGGCTGCACTTGTTTCTGCAGGAGATGCTGCTGTAGCACCATCACCATCATCATCTCCTGCTCCCTGAGCACTATCTGTTCCCTGTCCTTCTCAATCACTCATTTGATTGTTTACCTCTGAGTGACAGCAAACACAATATATGAAACACATGACTATAGATTTTAAATCATTATACTAGATTTAGACCCCCCCACTAGAAGAAGCCCTGTGATACATAAAGGCCTGAATATTAACCTGGTATATATTTCTATATGTCTGCACTGATAACAAACCTCCAGTCTCTGATGGTTGACCATACTCTGCGGTCCTGTCTTCCTCAACCCTCTGCCCCATGTTGCTGCTTGTCTCTCGCGGTGAAACAAAGGGGTCTATGAAGGACATGACCACAGGGTATTTCCACCGTTTGGATGTTCCTGCAGCTGACCCACTACGGTTCTCCTGACTTTTTTTTCCTCTCATAACCCATAAGTGAAAATAGCTGGTGTTAGCGGCTAATGCTATCATTAGCTAATGCTATCCTCACTCACTGCCGACTTTCAAAGATGAAAACTACAGAGAGAACATTTACCTGCTGCTCCACCTCCTCGCTGATTCTCCTCTACACCAAATCCTTCCTTGTCCTGGTCCTGGTTAAAATAACAGGCCGTGTCATACAGCTCCCGATGGTCACACACCGCTACGATGAGCTTCTCTTCAATGGTTGAACGGGTGAAAATACTGGTTTCCGTGTTGCCTGCCTGACGTCATTGCCAACAAGGACTCTGATTGGCTTTCGCGCCTGCGCGTCACGCGAAACTGCCGCTGGAGTTCAATATTTTCAACTCAAGCGAACGGCGAATAACGCGAAAATCGGGAGCGTGCTTGCCGCAGCATTCGCGTTCAACGCGCGAAACAGTTCGCGCCGCCCCACCGGCGAATAATTCGCCTCCCAGCGCGTCTAAACCATTGACTTTGCATGTAATCTGTTCGCTTGTGCCGCAGAAACCGCGTTTGGTGTGAACGTAGCATAAAGGTGCGTTCACACCCAAAGCGACTCCACTAACTCTGGCAACTAGATTACATTCTGAATCAATGTAAATGATGAGATAATTCAAACGACCTCCCTTCAAGCGACACGACTCACTCAATACCAGCGACTCAATCGCGGTTTCTGAGTCACTGAGAACTTTTCAAGTGTCTTTGAGTGACGCTGTGTCATGATAGCCAATCAGTGACGAGTTTCTCAAAGAAGGTGAAAGTGATCCAAGATGTACAGTACAGTGGTAAAATCAGCTATGTCTTATGTGAAAATGAAAATTTCAAATTAGTGTGGTAGATGAGGAGCAAAAAACGCAATTATGTTCAAGTTCAAGCAACTATAGTTGCTGAAGTGTGTGTGTGTGTCTGTGCAGGGGTGAACGTCCCACCTGGTGGTCCATCTGTCCCACCAGGCAACGTGACCAAGTGGAGGCAGACATGGTAACAGGTGGGCAAAAAAGGTCCAAAATTGGCAAAAATGTGACAAGAAAAAAGTGAAAAGTGACTAAAATGGGCCAAAAATACTCAAGAGTGGCCAATAAACAGGAAAATAAAGAGGAACCAGGTGGTATTTAATGGCAAAGGGTAGCTTGAATGGGCAAAATGTGGCAAACAATAGTGAAAAAGGGGCAAAATGTAGGAAAAAATGAAACAAGTGGTATTTATTGGGCAAAAGTTAGCTTATTTGGATGAAAAGTTGCTAAAAAATTTTTTTTAAAAAAGGACAAAAGGAAGCTAAAGTATGAAAAAAGTGTCAAAACTTTTTGAAAAGAGGCAAAAAAGGGACAAAGGAAGTTGCAAAATGGTCAAAGGAAATAGGTAAAAATGGTATTATAATAAATATAAAAAGGTTTACAGTTTGTAAATACATCAATATTAACATCAATTTGAGGGTATTTTTTGTTTAAACTGATCACTCACCTTCAAACAGCTACCGTAGAGCTACCGTAGAGCTACCGTAGAGCTACCGTAGAGCGCGTCAGAACGTCAGAACGTCAGTTATCTGAGGTAAGATGGCCGCCGTTGAACTACGCTGGCGAATCCCACTTGAGTCGTCTAGTGTTTATAAATATCTATGCTATAGCTAGCGGCATTTCCTGTTTTTGCCTCCAGCCACGTCACTCGTGACGTGAGCCATTAAGGGGTCTATGGGACACAACTTACATGGCTCCTCCTCCCAGTGATGTCAGTGATTATGTCCCTCCTGTTTGACACTCAGGTGTGACTCATTCCTAATCAAGTGTTTGGACACAGAATGGTTGATAGGTCATTGTGAGCTGCTGTGTTTTGTCTCCTGCTCCTCTAGTTTTGGGGTTTTTGTTAGATTTAGACAGAACTTGAATTCTCCACCCCACCCACTGTTCCCATTCACGTACACGTTAAAGAACAATCACATTAAAAAATGTTTAAACTCTGTATAGTTTTAGTATCAGAAGTTGTTTCCATTATCCTTCGAAATATGCATAATTAAAACAGTTTAATAGAATCTGGTGATGGAAACACCTGAATTTCTATAAAAAACATTCACATATCTCTAAAAAGTTTTTATTTATTCTTCTATGAGGAGTTTTTTCAAACATTTCCATATTAAATGTTTGGTTAAAGATCAATAAAAACACTTTTACACAATTACATGTTACAGGACGTGACGTACCAGAGGTGTGTTCCATAAAGGAGGTTTAACAAACTCTGAGTTTATCCATATTCTCTGGGTCAACATACCCAGCAATAGGAAACTCTGTGTATCTGATTCCATTACAGCTGATATGAAGTGATTATTAGACATAATAATAATTAGTGATTATTAGACTTAATAATAATTAGTGAATATTAGACTTAATAATAATTAGTGATTATTAGACTTAATAATGATTAGTGATTATTAGACTTAATAATAATTAGTGATTATTAGACTTAATAATAATTAGTGATTATTAGACTTAATAATAATTAGTGATTATTAGACATAATAATAATTAGTGATTATTAGACATAATAATAATTAGTGATTATTAGACTTAATAATAAATAGTGATTTTTAGACTTAATAATAATTAGTGATTATTAGACTTAATAATAATTAGTGATTATTAGACTTAATAATGATTAGTGATTATTAGACTTAATAATAATTAGTGATTATTAGACTTAATTATAACTAGTGATTATTAGACTTAGTAATAATTAGTGATTATTAGACTCAATAATAATTAGTGATTATTAGACTTAATAATGATTAGTGATTATTAGACTTAATAATAATTAGTGATTATTAGACTTAATTATAACTAGTGATTATTAGACTTAGTAATAATTAGTGATTATTAGACTCAATAATAATTAGTGATTATTAGACTTAATAATGATTAGTGATTATTAGACTTAATAATAATTAGTGATTATTAGACATAATAATAATTAGTGATTATTAGACTTAATTATAACTAGTGATTATTAGACTCAATAATAATTAGTGATTATTAGACTTAATAATGATTAGTGATTATTAGACTTAATAATAATTAGTGATTATTACACTTAGTAATAATTAGTGATTATTAGACTTAATAATAAATAGTGATTATTAGACGTGAAACAACCTATGAATACAGAATGTTCTAAGAAGGTTCTAAACGTACATCTTCCTACAGAGAAGTCTCACAGGATGAGATTTCACCACAGTTACCAGGCTCCGCCCCCAAAACAACCTTCAATGGAAACACCTTCAGACACACATTAGACTTTGTGGAAACTTTACAAATATTACTTTGATTTAGAGAAAAACTGTGATGGAAACAGCTATTGACATTATTTTAAATAAAATAATAGAATAATAATCAAGCTTTTTAATCAAACAGATGTGTTGCACCTTTTGTGCAACACATCTGTTTGTTTATTTATTTATTTATAGACATGTTTATGCTGCTGTATATCCATAATTTTATGCATTTTTTTCTTGCAATTGAAGTCAGTACAAACATACTTTTCCTTGTGCTTTGTACAATGTATAACTGTGTGTTTGACAAATAAATAATCCTGAAATATCAAACTATTTTCAACTTCATCACCCAAAAAAAAAGATAAATAAACAGATACATTATGCATCATTTGGTATTAATAAATCAGTTATTTTAAACAAGTTCTATGTGATACATTTGAAGCTAAATTCAGCCAAATCTGAATATACTCACAGCTGTTTGTAAAGTGACAAAATCAAACCCCTGCAGCGTTTCTTCTATATTATCACTGGACCTGGTTTTGCTGCTAAACTCAAACGTCTTCATCACGTTTGTCCTTTTTAATTCTAACCAGGTGAATAAAGTCAAGTGCTGCTCCTGTTTTTCATTTATTTTTGATGAGACGGCTTTAATTTCTCTTTTCTCATTTAGAGAGCGCCTCAGGACATTTGTGTCCTTTTAAAGACAAAGACGGAGGATGTGAACGACTTCACATTTATTCTGTCACTCAACTGCATCATAGGAAGGGGCGTGGCCAACGCAGGGATGGAGGTTAAGTAGCGGGAAAAGCTCTTTATTGTAAAACCTGGGGTCTCTGAACCTCCAGAGGAGGAGCCAAAGATATTGGAGGGTCTAAGGCTTAACTGTTAAGTCAGTTATTCTCAACATGTGGCTCTTTATGTCTTAATTTAATCACTATTATCCCCCAGAAAACCTTAAAATGGAGAAACTTTTTAACCTTTTTACTTATTTTTATTTGGCCATTGTGACGCGTCCTTTGTCCCATTTTTGTGACTTTTTTGTCATTTGACACATTTTAGCGCCTTTTGCCAATAAACATTTATTTTTTTCTATTTTTTGTCAGTTTTTTGCAAGCTTTCTTTGTCATTATCCAATGTGTCCTTCAACTATTTTTTCCCACTTTTTCAATCAAACAAGCTACATTTTGCCCCTAAATATCTTTCCTTTCCCATAAAAACTCTTTACTTTTTCTCATTTTCTTCCATTTTTTTACTATTGTTTGCTACATTTTGCTTATTTAAGCTACATTTTGCCATTACGTAATGATTCCTCTCGACTGTTTTTCGATCACTTGCTATGTTTTTGTTACTTTTGGACCATTTAATGCTACCTGTTTCTAATTTAGTGTCACTTTACTCACCACCGGTCTCACCTACCGCTGCCGTCGGCCCCTCCTCCTCGCTAGCGTCCCGGCCCAGCAGTAGCCCTGGCAGCTTATAGACTGTAGTGACTTTATGTTTATGGTCAGTTGTTTCTCAGCACCACCCAGATGTTTTTTCCTCTTGTCCATTTTTTACTAGTTAAAGCTAACAAACACTTTGCACATCCTGCCCATGAAGCCCCGCCCCCAGCCTGGCTCATGGAGAGATGACAGCACAGTCAGCCTATGATTGATTGACAATGACAAACAATGGACCAAGAATATGTATTGATGGCCATGAGTGGCTGGCAGACAGAGGGAATTTAGAAACTGCAGCATTAACATCGTCTGATGGGTCATATCAAAAAACGTAGCAGACGGGACCACTTTGGGTGGAAGGCCCACGGGACGGTGCCCGGTGCACCAGATGACCAGGAACACACATGGACTGAACGTGACTCCCATCACAGGAACAGAAGTCATGGCTGGACGAGTTCCACTTACAGCCAGTGTTTTGTCTCTCTGAGAACGTTTGTGTTTTCTGAAATAAAATCACATTCCAAAGCAGGTTTTGTTGGAAGGAAAATCAGCGTATAATTTAAAGGGTGTGTTTGTTTTGGGGGAGCACTTGATTAGTCCTGTTCTACTGCGAAGCAAACACAGAAACCCAAACACAAATGTCAGAACTCATAAGATCCAAAAGAAAAAACAGGCCAAACTGTACAAATAAAGCAACAATATCCACATTTGATTCTAGACACAGTTTAAACTCAGGAAACCAAATACTGTTCTATATCAGCGTTAAACATTAGGAAATCTCTTTTTAAATGCCTCAGAGTCAGAGTTCTGTGATGTAGGATCTGATTAGTCACGGTTTCATTTCACACACTTTAATCAGACACATAATATTAATCATCCCATCAATCTTTAGTTTGAGCAAAATAAAATACAAAATCAAACAAAGGACTGTGAAGTTTTATAATATGAGCAAGAAGAAAAATAATTGTTTCCTCAGATAAGAATTCACTCTTTCAATAAGTAATTTTAAATAAGTGAATATAGAGGCATAGTGGCACTGATAATATATATATATATATATATATATATATATATATATATATATATATATATAACATGAATATGAGACAAAGATTCAGAATTCCAGCTTTTATTTCATCATCTACATGTGTTAAACAACTCAGGACCTTTTATTTGAACACACCCACTTTTCATAAACTTTCTAAAATGTGTTTTTGTATTAAAATAAAAACATAACTTAGTCCAGAACATTCCAGAGAAATATAAACTGAACAGTGTAAAATATTTATAATATCTGTAGATATCATGAAATAAACAGAGCAACTGATGAAGATGATGAATTTAGTCTGAAATAGTTTTTCTACATAACAGTTGATAAGTTGGTTCAGACGATGCTATCTGTAGCAGCTCTTCTAGCCCCGCCCACATCCTCTACCACAGAGTGGTCAACTAATAATAATAATAATAATAATAATAATAATAAACTGTCACTACCATCATTTATCACTGACTTTGTTCATTTGTCACTCATGGATTTATTATTGGTTCTGAACCCTGTCTGAGTGTCAGTGTGGATTGGAGACACTGTCTGCTCCACTAGGACCATTGTCCCTGCTAGCTGCTACATGTTAGCATTGATGTGTTAGCTGCTACATGTTAGCATTGAGATGTTAGCTGCTATATGTTAGCATTGAGGTGTTAGCTACTACATGTTAGCATTGAGGTGTTAGCTGCTACATGTTAGCATTGAGGTGTTAGCTACTACATGTTAGCATTGAGGTGTTAGCTGCTATATGTTAGCATTGAGGTGTTAGCTACTACATGTTAGCATTGAGGTGTTAGCTGTTATATGTTAGCATTGAGGTGTTAGCTACTACATGTTAGCATTGAGGTGTTAGCTACTATATGTTAGCATTGAGGTGTTAGCTGCTACATGTTAGCATTGAGGTGCTAGCTGCTACATGTTAGCATTGAGGTGATAGCTGCTACATGCTAGCATTGAGGTGATAGCTGCTACATGTTAGCATTGAGGTGATAGCTGCTACATGTTAGCATTGAGGTGTTAGCTGTTACATGTTAGCATTAAGGTGTTAGCTGCTACATGTTAGCATTGAGGTGCTAACTGCTACATGTTAGCATTGAGGTGCTAGCTGCTACGTGTTTAGCATTGAGGTGCTAGCTGCTTCATGTTTAGCATTGAGGTGCTAGCTGCTACATGCTAGCATTGAGATGCTAGCTGAAGCTAGCAGAGCTCCACTGATCCACAAACTCTTTCTCTAACAATTTTAACACAACGTGGCTTTATTTTTCCATGCAGTGTTTTTTTATTTAAACTAAAATTAACGCCCTTGAAGCAAACAACGACTTCTCCTCTGGTTCTCCTGTTTCTCATGTTATGCTCAGTGCATCAGTATTATGGGTATACCGGGAACTCATGCAAGAGAAACTTTCCACATTGTTTCAAGTAAAAAAAAAAAAAAAAAGCTCTTTTTGCGTTTTTTGTTCTGTCATTAATCAATCAAAATGAATAAATCTGAACGAATCTCACGTTGAACTTTGAGCTTCTTCAACAACTGCTGAAATATATTTTTTAGAGGGCAGAGAGTTTCACCTTGTCTCACCACAGAAGCCCAGAGTACATGACGAAGATATCCCACCCTGTTCTTTCTTCTCTTTAATCATGAATCAGCCCCACCTGAAGAGGCCACATTTCCTTTTCAGTAAATTCACAAAGAACTCAGATGTAAAGAAGGAGAGACTGTGTCCTCCAGCTACTCTATTACTTTAAAAAGGTCCATGTGGACTTGGTAAATTACTCTAATCAACAGAATAGTGAGCATTCACAATAGAACTGATTGTACGACTTGGAATAACACAAGTTTGGGACTTTTTTTTTTTTTTAATATAACCAACTTTCCACTCACATAAATGTACAAACAATTATTTGACCAATCGACCTTTTCAATCAGATACAGATTAATACACTGTAAAATGTAGAAATTAAAGAATCCGTTGTTCTTTGTTACTTCGTTTCAAAATCAAATAAAAAATTAGAAAAAAACTGATTATTGTTTTTGTTTTATTAATTTAAAATCAGAAACGGAAAAACCAAAAACCAAACAAGCAGCGTTTTTTGTTTTAAAATTAAATCTGGTTCTGTTTGTGATATTTGGTTATTTATGGAGAAACTAGGACGAGAGCTTCATGTTTTAATCTCACCACACAGAACGACCCACAGATGGACTTTTATTCTGCTGTGTTTAATAAAAATGATCTTATATCATATTGTCCACCTCACACTGATGGTAGAGGTGTCATTTATGTGTTGATGACGTTTTGTTAAAGAGTTATTGATGCTGGAAGTCTGAATCTGTGAATATCTGACAACTTTACCAAACAGTGTTATGGTCCAAATAGTATCCAGATAATCTGGTGCTGTAATTGTTTCTGAAAAAGTGTGAAATGGTAGAAGTTCTCACATCTATTGTTCCTCACACCAGCCTCACAGTCAATAGTCAGTCACCAGATTATCTGGATACTATTTGGACCGTAACACTGCAAAACAAAACATAAATGTGAGCAGCTTTTTAAGAGTTAAAACATCCACAGAATGAATGAAAACAGGAGCAGAAAACTACAGTAGACTTTAGCTTTCACTAACTATCACACATCTGGTTTTTGGTTTTTCTGTATTTCAGTTTTGGTTTTAAATCAGTAAAACAAAATAACCACACTGTTTATTTGTTATTTTGATTTGGTTTTAAAACGGAATAATGAAAGAACAAAAGGTACACGGATTGTAAAGCGAGTATAAAAAGTTTAAAACATTCTTCTTATACAGTGAGTTTCTTTTTTCCAAACAGGAGAAACAACAGTGGAACCACACAATCATCCTCACTAATGCCCACTTCCTTCCTTATAGCAACATGCTAACGGCCATGCTAACGAGGAAGATAAATAAACATTGTGACATTGTGTTTCTCAGTAAAATGAGGAAATTTACTTTAGATTTACGTAAAATATGTGGATAACACAAATGTAAAAACTATCACTTTTTCATAGTCGACATATTTTGAACATTTATCTAAATTTTCTTTATATTGAGAAATAAATGTATGTAAAATAGCATCTTCTATATCATTGTTAAAATTATGTACACATGAAAAAAATCTAAATGTTAGATATAAATGTTAAATCTAAATGTTAAATGTAAATATAAATGTTAAATCTAACTATCAATGTAAAATGTAAACAATAAATGTTTAAATCTAAATCTAAAAGTTAAATATAAATCTAAATAAGAATCCTAAATATAAATGTTAAATCTAAATTTAAAAGTCCAATGTAAATATTTAGTCTAATTCTCAATGTTGAATGTAAATCTAATTATTAAATTTAAATGTTAAATCTAAATGTTAAATCTAAATGCTAAGTCAGTTGCCAAGTGTAAAGCTAAATGTTTGTTATACAAAGTTGGCAGTTTAGCGCTTGTCGATCACGCAATCTTAAATCTAACGTTTATTTTTAACATTTACATTTAAATTCAACATTCACAAATAGATTTATTTTTCATGTGTACACATTTTTAACAATTATATAAAACTTGCCGTTTTATATAAATTTATGTCTCAAATGAAAGAAAAATTGGCACCTGCAGACCCCCGCGACCCTGATAAATGGGAATAAGCGGGTATGAAGATGGATGGATGATGAAAGAAAAAATTATCTAAATAATCAAAATATGTCAGATATGAAGCAGAGTTTTTATATTTGGTAGCCCATACATGTTGGTTCTTCTCCACTGTTGCTTGTGTTGTTCTACCAACAGATCAGACAGGTGGAGACCTCCATTAGTCACAGGTTGTTATGTCGATCTCTGCGTTCTAATGAGGTCACTGGGCCTTTCTCGTGTCTCTAATCACTCCGTGTCTAGAGGTTGAATCTCATTAGAACAAAGCGAGGACCAAACGCTTCACAGCGTAAATGTAAACATCAGATTTTATTTGTTTAACCTGAAACAGCGAGAAGATGGTTTTACCGTGTGTTGGAGGGAACGTAAAGCACAATGTTTAACGCTCAATCTCAGCTGACTAATGAAGACGTGGAACGTTTCAATATATTTTAGCGTTAGCGTTAGCGTTAGCGTTAGCGTTCTACTCAGTGTAAAGGAGTGTCCCTCCTAATGTCTGACGACTACATTTGCTCTGAATTATGTGAAGAAACAACTAATATAGATCATAATGATGGAATGAATGAGTAATAACACACATTTTTAAGAATCTCATTTTGTAAATGAGTGAATTAATTTTATTTAGTGCCTCATTAATAGATGTATTTCTATAATTGTTTATCATTTCCAGTCAATTCCCTCCTGATGTGGAACCAACACTGGTTCTTTGTGTTTTCAGTTCATGTTCTAATCTAAATCATTTCTATCATCATTTTGTGTATTTTGTTGTTGTTTGTCAATTATTTTTATTATTCAGTATAATTTTCTCTTATTTTGTGTGTTTTTGTTGTCATTTTTTGTGTTTTTTTAAATTATTCTTTCTCAGTGTGTGTTTTTGATGTTGTTTTGTATGTTTCTTTGATATTTTTGTATATTATGTTGTGATCTTGCATGTTTTTCTCTCATGAAGTGTGTTATAGTTGTTGTTTAGTGTGTTACTTAATAGTAAGTATTTTTCTCCATAGTGTGTGTGTGTGTGTGTGTGTGTGTGTGTGTGTGTGTGTGTGTGTGTGTGAGTGTGTGTGTGTGTGTGTGTGCGTGTGTGTGTGTGTGTGTGTGTGTGTGTGTGTGTGTGTGTGTGTGTGTGTGTGTGTGTGTGTGTGTATGTGTGTGTGTGTGTGTGTGTGTGTTTTTGATGTCATTTTGTGTATTTTGCTGTTGGTTTTTATGATTCAAGATATTATTTTCTCTTATTTTGTGTTTTTGTATCTTTGATTGCTTTTATTTGTTAATTTCTCTCTCTCTCTCTCTCTCTCTCTCTCTCTCTCTCTTTCTCTCTCTCTCTCTCTCTCACAAGTTCCCCCCGTAGTGCCATCATGCACCCCTAGGGCTACACGTACCCCCATTTGAGAAACACTGATCTATTGGTCAGAGAAGGTAATGGTCACCAACAACATCTTTTCCCTGAGAGCTGCTTTGTTCCCGTATTTAGTGGCAGATATTTGCTTTTCTCTTTTTCTCTTGTTTGATTTTTCATTTTAACTGAACCAAAGAAAAACAGTCACTATGTACATAACAAAGTGTCCTGAGCAATTTGAAAAGCACACATTCTTTCTCAAGGCCGCGTCCTAAGTGCTGACCAATATATTCCTGCCAGGATTGACATGTAATGTAACTGTATCCGCAGCCTTGTTAAAATACCATCAGTGTTTTCATTGGACGTCTGAGGCTGATGGGAACAGCTGGAGGAAAAGCACCAGGAACCAGATGTGTCAGAATGGAAGCTCTAAAGTGGTTTGGAAAGAGAAGGCGGATCCACGCACACCTTCATGTTCTCGTCTTTTTAAGGCTCTGCTCATGACAGGAAAATGTGTTTCACATTAGAACGTTTAAAGAACGTGAGCTCATACGTTTCTGCTCTTTACACAAACACACAAAGAAACAAGGACTGTGTCTTTTTCTCCAGGAACAAATCAAGCTGTAATAAAACGTCAAACAGGTTGTGTGTGTGTGTGTGTGTGTGTGTGTGTGTGTGGTTTGGAAGCCCTGACGTTGATCCCTGTGTCAGGCTGAAGCTGATTGGATGATTGTTGACCTAATGCTAACACATAAATATCTCAGTTGTTTCCTGTAAAAGTTTCAGAATAATTGATTGAAAGGCTTTTATTTACAATGACTGCATTTAAATGAAAAACACCTCCCTTCATAATGAAATACAGCTGATGAACTAAAACACAACATTTCCTGTCCTGTCATTTTAAAAATGTAGACAGAGTTAAAAAAAAATCAAAAAAAAATCAATGGAACACAAAAGCAAAATAAATCACACGGTTAAATTCAGATAAATCTGACGGTTAATCCAGTGATAAAGTGATCAGTCAGATGCTGTGTTGGCTGCCATGGCAACCGCCTCCATGCTATATATACATAACTCAATCAAACATGAGCAAATGTTCTTAAATGTTCCTTATTTAACCCTCCTATTCTCATTGGGGTCAGTTTGACCTCATTTAATGTGAATCATTCAAAAAATAGTAGTTGGTTTTGTTATTGTTTTTTCTTCATATTTCATGACTTTTCCTAATCTATGGATAGAATAATTTAAATGATCATAGAGCAGGATGTATAGATCAGTCTCCATAGTGACACCACGGTGGTTAGTGTAACTATCATCAGCTGATTAGTTTCTGTAACTAGAGGATGGAGACCCTGAGGGTGGGTTCAGACAGAGATGTAGAAGTGGTGGTGGTGTTGGTCACATGGTGTGGTTAGCATGCAGCATTGCTGTAGCTGAAGAATGCAGCTTTAACTGTAACAGTGAGAACATGATCCAGAGCAGAGGAATAACTACATTATCATTATCTATGACATATGGATTATAGAAATACATCCCATGGGTCTCTTGCGTGCTGATGTTGACATTAACGGCACGTTCACACCAAAAGCGTCAGGTGTAACATGCACAATATATGGTGGACACGCCCAGCACCTCCTGTGAGGCGCGTTTTGAGTCTGCCACGCGTTTTTAAATTTCAATCATTTTGACGTGCGTCTGGCACCTTCAACGCAGCCGACGCTGGAGGTGGAATTGTTGAACTTTTGGGGCATATCGTGGCACGTTGACCAATCAGGAGCGTTCCCCAACAGTGACGTAATCAGAATGATGAAAAATAAAAACACTAACTGGAGACAGATGGACAGACTCTTCTGCTGGAACAGAGCGTCTGTAGTTGGGGTCCTGGTAGGAGATGTGAGCGCTGATGCACAGGAGAAACAGAAGTCGCGCTGAAAGTGACTCTGGTCCAATCACAGCTCTGGTGAATCCAGAAACGGGGCTGAGGTACAAATAAAACCAAGTCACTCTCTGGATAATGTAGAGCTGATGAACGGGGGTCAGAGGGGGCGTGTTCATCAAGGAACTCCAAACTTTGTTCTCCATTCACCCACACTTCTCTATAACCCTCTGACATCACAGTGAACACGCTGAGTCACACCTAAATACATCCAACCTGAAACACCACCTTCTCATCACAATGTTCCACCACTTCACAGTCACTGTGTGAATTATGAACGTAACTGATCACCATGATATCATCCAGTGTATGAACACCACCGGCAACAGAGAAGCCCCTCCCCTCAACGCGCTCAATGCCCTCTCTTCCCAACTTGCTTGGACGCGTGTCCAGAGCGCCTTTAGTGTCCAACGCCCGAAACGCGTTCGGTGTGAATGCACCATTACAGTTGTTTGTTCATAAAATTGGTGTTTACCACTAAAACAAACGTACATATATCATTTCTTTAAGAAAAAAATGAGGTTTTCACTGTTGGGTCGAACTCGGTCCAGAAATTATGTCCTGATCCACACTCTAACTGTGACGTGGTTATTTATGACTGTTTACTGTTAGACCTGTGCACATGCCTCTGCGTACGACTGTGGAACCAAACAGTAGTTTAGTCCACTGGGTTTGTCTTCTTTCAGTCTCCAAATCGTCTTCTTCTCATTATTCTTTATTTCCGGTGTAAAGACGCCTCTTCAAGCCGTCTGGACTCTTCACCAGCGTTATTTGACGTCACGTCTGCAGAACTGCGTGGGAATTTGGTGTATCACGCAACGTGTTCAAGGTAATTCTCTTTGGTTTAGAACGCTTCATCACCCATTAGCATAAAAAGACTTCAAATGAATCCTGCCCTATGCTTTTTTAAGTAAAACATTATCATGTTATTTTTTAAATGTGATGAACACATACCTCACATATCAGTGTTGCTCTGGGGTCAATGTGTACTACTGTTAGATAGTAACGTTAGGATGACATCATCACAGCCTTTGAAACTTGTATTTATTTAATGACACACTTCACATAAATACCTGTGATACTGTATGTGAAGCTTATACAAATCTTTTAATTTGTCACTAAATCAAACACATCTATGGATTAGTCACTATGATACTAACATTTCATGTGAAGGTTCTCGACTCTTTGAAGTCACAAACTTCACAGAAATGAACTTCTAAACTCTGCACAGAGTGAGAAGTTGAGCCTGGAGGAGGAAAACCAAACCAGAGGTTTACGGGAACTACATGAGCTGCTCAATCATCAGCAATTTACCACATGTTCTCATTCTGTGCTGAAGTGTGGGAACATCTGAATTTCATGGTTTTAGCTGTGTCATGTTTCCTCATTTCTCCACCGTTTGACCTTCTTCTGTGGTGGATTATTCTCACCTTATTAACAGCAGTGGTGTAGGCAGCAGGAATCAGATATAGTATACATATATAAACCTATTCATAGGATAAATATATACTATAAAAACTAAAACAAGTATGTATGTGCATTCCCATGAATCAGACAATATGATATGATATGTCATTATATACTCTGATACTTAACAATACAACAAGTACAAAATGGTATTAAATACAATTTATTTATTTATTTTTAAACTTGTGAGAAAAAGTAAATGATAACTAACTGTAATTCAAGTACAAATATCAAAAAGAAGTGTTTTTTTTATTAGAAAAGTTTAAAGGCACACCACAGACTTTAAAGAGTGGATTCATATGAGTTATTTGAATACAGCGCTGACAGTATCAATGCTCCAAACAGGACTTCCCTCTGGAAATACCGACGATGTAAGTTTGGAGAGACGGACCGTCTTTGGCCAGGTCATGTGACCTGGAGAATCCCTGGAGATTCGCCAGTCACATGACCACAGGCTCTGATATACTGTTCGACTCCTGGTCATAGTTGAAACAAGCAAAAAGTTTAAAGCTGCTTCTGAGGAGGCTAAAAAGACGCCCCAACCACAGCCGCTGCACCGACCCCCGGCTAAAGGGGCCGACGATGGCGGCGAGGCAAGAGAGTAGGGGGGAGGGCCACTGATGCAGTAAAGAGGGCCGAGCGCCGGGTCTCCGGCAGCGGGGAGAGGAAGGCAGCGGCGGCGGCGCTTCATACCCCGACCCCGCCCTTAGAGCCAATCCTTATCCTGAAGTTCCAGGTCAACTATGTCTGCATACACCATCTAAAGATGAGGGAGGCGGGCCCACTGACTGTTTGTTGATTTTTGCGACAGTGCTACTGTGTAACTTGTGGCCACTAGGGGCGCTTGACGTGAAAGAGAAAGGTCTAGTGCCCCTAGTGGCCAAAAGTTACACAGTATACGTTTAACTTTTGCTTTTACAACAGATTCTGATTCTGTTAAGTTCTTAAATTATTACTTTTTAAAGTAACAGCATACATCTATAAACATTTTCAGTATGTTTATCAATACGATAATCGTGTCGTGAATTATCGTGATATATCGCTGAATCAGAGACATGATTAATGCTGTGAATGATTAACACTTAGAGGTGAACAAATGTTATTATTTATGGAAATAACCATTACCATCATTAATGAATATCACAATAAAGACAAATTTCAAGTTTCAAACCAAATTTGATTGAAAGTAAATTCACACAAACTGATTGATTGTTCTGTAACTTTAATCACATGTGGGATTAAAAGCTCCTTAAATGTTCCTTAAATGTTCCTTAAACAAGGAACATATAAAGTATATCTGATCTACTCTAGTGTCTGATCAGGTTTGAAAGAGTTTTTCTCCCATTTATCCAGTTTCTCTGCAGCTTTAAGCTTCTCTCTGTTCATTTCTCTCAGTGATTGTGGCTCAATTTTGGTCAGAAACAATTAAATGATGTAAATTGAATTTTAGCATTTAGATTGGATCATAAAACCATCTATTAGTGACACAAACGACGCCAAAAACACACTTTGAATCCACTGCCTACAGCAGTTTTTGGACATTCAGAGGCCGTTCTGCAACATCTGGAAACGCGTGTAGAAACAATGCCCCCCCCCATATAGGCCCCGCCCCCTCGTCCTCAGTCCATTAGCAGTGTGATGAGTGAACAGTTAGCTGGATCAGCTCAGCATGTCTGCTGCTGCTCCAGCTCTTTAATCATTCCTTATCTGAGGCTCCAGCAGCAGCAGCAGCAGCACATCCAGGCCCAACAACCCATTCTCACATCCATCTTGTTCCTCTGGCTCCAGTCCACCTCCTCAGCCTGACTGGATGGAGCTCTGGGAGTAGAGCATTGTACTCCACGTGTGTGTTGTGTCTGGACATGTCAGCGTGCCAAGCAGTGATAAATGTAGGGGAGCTGCTGGAGCACGCACACACACACACACACACACACACACACACACACTGTTCATTCTCTAAATATTTGTTTTCTCACAAACGAGTGTCAGTGATCCATATTTGTCAGGAGTCGTGAGTCATTACCACAGTCAGCCTGTAGAGGGCAGTACAACAGGTTAGCGCAAACATTTATACAGTTCCTGTACAACTATTGTTTAGGGCACATATGTCAAACTCATGGCTGGTGGACCATGTTTGGCCCACCAGATCATTGAGTCTGGTCCACAGGAAGATTCTGTTCAAAGTAGAAATGACTTTTTGTAAATTATTATTTAAGTTGTAGATAAAACACGATGGGAGTTGCAATACGACATTATTTACAGCAGGAGTTCTCAAACTCGGGGTCGTGAGACACTGGGAGGGGGTCACCTGATAATGACACTTTGAACCTTTTTCACCACTTTTTTCTGTCTTTTTTATCCACTAATTTACAGCTTTTAACCAATTTCTGTGGTTTTTAAAATCCCATTTCACCACTTTTTGTAATATTTTTTGTCATTTTTAACCCATTTTATTAGTGATTAAAACAATGATTTCCATCTTTAAGATGACTATAATAATAATAATAATAATAATAATAATAATAATAATAATAATAATAATAATAATAATAAACGTTCCTGGATAACAGTGGATATTATTCAGATGAATAAATAAATGTGGTTATCACAGATTCATAGAACAATAGACCATCATTTTACTGACTTTATGGATGGACCCCAAAAATCTCTCCTTTATTCCCCCTTATAGATGGTCCTGTCTCCACATGACTGTTCTTCAATGTTCATGTATGAGTTCAACCACCTTGGTTTTTTTTTGGTTGCTCTAAAAACCAGTAAAAGTTAAAGATGCTGATGTATTGTTTATGGAAAGAGAATAAAAACAGTCGTGACCCCAAAATAATCTGTGACAAACTCTGAGGTTTGGTAGTAGACAATGAAGCAGAGAAGAAGAGCTCTCCTAAGTGACCTTTACTCTCCCTTAAACAGTGTGCTGACACGCTCTGGTAGCTGACGTTAGAGAGTAAAGCACAGACTGTTAAAGACACACAAACCCAGGGGACAGAAGGACTTTAGGGTGGGATGTTTACAGGAAGTGGGACCATATGACATCATCAATCACGTGATTTCAAGATGGAGGACCACAGGCTCTCAAACTGTAAAGTAGTCCCATTTTTAAAAGAAAATTGAATAAAAATGGTGCATAATAATGTGTTTTATTAGACACAGATCTACTAATAAGGACATTTAGAATATTTTAGGACACATTTGTAAAAACAGTGGAGGATCCTTTTAAAAAAACATGCTGTGAACAGGATAATAATAATAATAATAATAATAATAATAATAATAATAATAATAATAATAATAATAATAATAATAATAATAATAATAATAATAATAAATAAATAAAAATAATAATAACAGGAACAATGTTGTGTTTTACTTTATGAACGATGTTATAACTCATTCCCTCTCATGTTAATGTGAGTGTGTTAGCTCAACATGATGAGTGTGTGTGAGCATTGATCTAAACCCATGAATGAACGCTAACATCAGACTCGCTGTCATTCACTGTGACATTCATTCAATATTAATCTGTCAATCAGAACAATAATAGAATCATTTACACAATAACAAACAATCATTTATTTAAAGACTTTATCCTAATTATAGGATCAATAATAAAAAAGGAACTTCTGAATATAGATGATAAGAGATTATGAAGCATATAGAACAGATTAAATGATTTCCCATATTTCAGCACAAAGATGAAGAAGCTTTTATCTCTAATTACTAAATGTCACTGTAGGATCTTTAACACCAGCGTTCACTTTATTTCACTTTTACTGTTAATGTCAATTATAATTCATGGTTTCTTTTTGACATACTATTCTTATATATGCCTATAGTAAATATCCTTATATCCAATGGCTATGCTATACACCATATACCATATACCGTATATATTATTCCATAAAATATATAGTTTTAACCAATTAGATGTTTTGAAACTTTTTGTTGTTGTCACAGAAAATAAACCTAGAAAAAGTTGACTGATTTCAACCTTTATCAAATGAACAAAATAAGCTTTACATTAGACAAAATAACATCAGTTTATTAATAAAGACAGTTTAAATCCAAGTATCAAATAATACAAAAAATAACAAATAAAATGTCTGTCTTCTCTTTTAAAAACACGTTAAACAACTCATGTACATATACCTAATAAATCAAATAAGCACACACCTTAGACCCCTAAATGATAAATAATAACTGATCAATCAATAATCTTGTATATCATTTGTATTGCTTTAAATCAGCAGGAAGCAGAAATAACTCGTTTTGGTTCAGGGGCCAAATATGGACCAATTTATTATCAAATGGGTCACAGATTATTATTGGTAAAATGAGATATTTTATCATATGTGTGCCGTAGTTTGAACTTCTGCATATAATAATATTTAATGTATGTAAAACAGCTGCAATATCCATTCAATAAGTCACAAATTTCAGTCCCTGCAGGAGCTTTAATTTCCTTGATTTTGTGTCCAATTTTTATCTAATTTGGGGAAATTTTGGGAAATAACTTTATTGAAATTGTAAGATGTGGAAAAAAATTGAGAGTAGGTACTACAATTTGAGATTAAAAAAAAAAAATGAAATGACAGGCATCATGTGATATAATGATGGTGAGTAAAAATTCTGCAGTTTCATTAAATTTGAGTGTTTATAGGTAAAAAGATATCTACAACTTAATTTAGGACGCTATAATTTCCACGTTAAAGGAATCCTGGAATCGACCAATGAAAACAGAATTAACTGTTAAATGCAGAAATTGATAGAATGTGGATGTAACATTTTTTTAAGGGGAAATGTTTCTGGGGACCTTTTATTAGGTGCACCGGACGCTTCATATACCCAAACCACCCGAAGGTAAGACTAAACTGATTTTTTAAAAATGGGTGACATTAATGCTGCTCTCATTCATATTTATATTTATATTTAATAATACACGTCAGTACAACTTATTTTTGACATACATTTTTGTTGAATTATATTTTTCTTTTTTATTCATTTTTTTTTTTCCTCACAGGCGTTAAAAACGAATTATTTTTACTGTTACTATTACCATTTTTTTTTTAATTAATGTGGAAAACAGAGAATGTGAAAAAAAAAATAAAATATTAATTAGTTGGTGATTTCTGCTTGTGGCTCCACCCCCAATTGATGAATGTGTGCTTGTTTTGTGACTGATTAGCTCCCTCATGTTTCCACCCAGGTGTGGCCCATTCCCAATCAGGCCTCCTCCACTATTTAGCTGAGTGTTTGGACACTGAGTGTTTGCTGGTCCATTGTTCCCATTCTTGTATCCTGTGGCGTGTTTTCTCCTGATCCCCGTCTTCCCTGCACCTCCTTTAAGTTGTTTTTGAATACAAGTCTTTTGCTGTTTTTTAAATTGAATGGATTATTACCAACGCTATCACTGCTTTGTGTCCACGCCCCCACCACACCATGACAGATTTACACTTTGATTCATGTTTTTACTTCCTCCTATCAGCCAAACCTGGAGTTTTAAACACACTAGTTTAGAGGTGGGCGACTTCTCTCAGAGTGGGGTCCACAATAATGTGATTATCTGATCTAAGGGCCACATTAGCAGCATTTATGTGAAAAAATGACCAATTTGAGCATTAATACAGGAAAGAACAAAGGGTTTATCATGTGTTTTTAAATTAATTTTGTCAATTTTCTTGTCAATATGGTAAATTTGTGTTTCCTTTTTGTGTTTTTTAGTCATTGTGTGGTTTTTGTTATATCTTTAGTGTTATCTTTGTCTTTTTGTGTTTTTTTTTTCTGTCATATTGTGCAATTTTGTTCGCATTTTGATGTTGTTTTCTATGTTTTTGGAGTTTTGTGCGTCATGTTGGGCTTCATATGATTTACAATTTTGTTTTGGGGCCAAACCAAATTTGACTGAGAGCTGCCAGACGCCTATGTTTGCACTAGAGTAACGTCGCTCTATTCTCACAGCACTAACTCTATAAGAGTGGTGGCCTAGTGGTTAAGAACAGCGGGCTTGTAATCGGAGGGTCACCAGTTTGAGTCTCACCCAGACCAACACTGTGGGCTGTTGAGCAAGTCCCTTCACCCCCACAGTGGGTGCCACCCCGTGGCTGCCTACTGCTCCTCAGGGATGGGTTAAATGCTGAGGACAAATGTCATATATGTGTAAAAACATATATGACAATAAATAAGGACAAAAGCCCTGATTCTTCTCAGCTATTTGTCATGTCTGACTTTGAACACATGTTCATATATGTTCATAGAGTCCGTGTTCTTCCTCCCACTGGACGGACGCCGTGTGTTTAATTGCCACCAGGTGACGAGACGCTGCCAAAATAGAATTAACCTTGTCAGATGAGAGTCGTCTCTCGTCCTCTTCTTCATCCGATACATCAATTAAAGCTGAGCCTCAGAGGTTCCAGAGGCTCAGAGTCAGACACACAAAGAACGAGAGGCGAGGAGGGGTAGCGGAGGGATTTAGGACAGAAAGGTAGAAACTGACACAGACGGAGGAACATGACGAGGAGGAGGAGGAGGAGTGATAGACAGTTCAACGTTGGCAGATAAAGTGGAGGAAGGATAAAGAGGATTGAGCTGAGGTAGGATTAAGGCGGAGGGATGACGGCACAAAGGAACAACGTGTAAAAGGAACCGAGAAACAGAGAAATGGAAAGAGATAAGGGACAAAAAGCTCAGATGTGTGTTAGTAGAGAAATATAGAGGAATAAAAGCTCCAGGAGAAGCTGCCGTTAATAATTCACACACAATCAAAGGGTTTTATAGAGGATTATTTTTGTATTTATTAATTAAAATCAGTTGATGAGATTCAAACCCATAGTGTGCTGCAGGTAATCCTGGACTTTAAGGCTTTCTATTTAAATTCTGATCATCAGTTCTTCACTAAGGATTCTAATTGATTTTAGCTTATAGCTAACAAAGCTAATTTGCTGAAATGCCAAACAATGCAGGTGCAGCGCTAAGGATTTAACCTTTGTTAGCATTAATATAATCAGGCACTGATAAAGGCATGACATTTGATTTAGTCGTTTATTGATTTTATTGTATGACATTTTCAGGAAAATTCCCAGAGATAATATGTCCTGTAGAAATAAAGATGGATTTTATGATTTATTTTACAATCAAACATATTTTTTAATGTCAATGTAACAGCATCAGCATTACAATGATGGGAATATAAAGCTCATCAATTTAATCTGCATTTAGATTTAAATCCTGCAAATATATATCGACTGATCTAAAGTTAGATTATTATTATTATTATTATTATTATTATTATTATTATTATTATTATTATTATTATTATTATTTGGTTCTTTTAACTTAAGCTTATTAAATCAATTTAACTAAAACGCTGATAAAGCTGTTATTAAGTCAGTGATTTTCAACATGTGGCTTTTTAATCATTATTCCCCCATAAAACGTTAAAAGGGGGAAACTTTTTAATCCTTTTTAAACCATTTTCTTTGTCCCATTTTTTGCCCCTTTTCAAAAATTAAAAAAAAAAAAAAAAAAAAAACTGACTCCTTGTTTTTATTTAGACTGTTGCTCCTTTAGCCAATAAATATTACGTTCTTTTTGACACTTTTATCTAATTTGTGTCCTTTCTTTATTATTCATTTTGCCTCTTTTTGTTCCACATTTTTGCCCTTTTTCACTATTGTTTGCCATATTTTGCTCATTTAAGACGCCTTTCCTCTTATTTTGCCACTCTTCACTGATTTCAGCGCATTTTAATCACTTTCCACTCTTTTCTTGCCACGTTTTTTCCAATTTTGGACCATTTTTTTTGCCACGTTACTCATTTTTTTTGTCACTTTACTCATCAATGTTAACTCTTTGTTTACCTTCGTCAAATGATTGGCTGATCACTGTTTAATCAAGCCAATAGATTTCAACAATGGATCTCTGTAAAAAAGTAAGTGGGATGATTTTTTTGCTTCTCTGGGTGAGACGTGCCTGCACTCAGCACAATGAACTAAATGCACCTACATTAAACGTTCCCTGAGCTGGTGAAGCCATGGCCGTCTTCCAACCTCCAAACACATTGAAACCTTGTTCTTAATGTGAGTTTCTACAAACATCTACAGACGTGTTTCCCTCCTGACTGCTTCATGTCACTTTCATTTCATTCTGGTGTTTTCTTTCTACGTTAACTGAACTATAGAGCTGCTGTGTGTCGTTCAGCTCAATGTCAGAGTCTGGAGACGAGCAGAGTTTAAATGTAACCACACTGAGACGTTTGTTCTAATTTAGAGTCGGACAAAGAGCTGTAGAAAAAACTGTGAGATTAAAGTGTTGTGAATGTGCTACGTTCAAGCCTTCATTCTGATTTTTTTATCTCATTTCCTATTTTTTCTTTGGCAGATCACATCAACATTTAAAATGTATTGGATTCCAGTGAGAACTGTTTGCTGCTCCGAAGTGACCCACATGAGCAAAAAAAAAAGATTTATAACTTTAGATGCTGCACGCTGTTGACAACGTAAACACAGAGGAAGTTTGTTTCTTCTCGTAGTTTTGTGCCGTAGGAGTCAGAGAATGAGTGAGCAGGTGCAGAGGAGGAGAACGAGGATAAAAGGAAAGAGAATCAGATTGTTTGTTTTGGCTTTTTGCGGTGCTGAGGCTGCCAGTACGATACAGAGGTGTATGTGGATGCTGAGACAGGAGTGGTGGGTCTGGATGTCAACAATTTCACAATAACAGTTTATTGAAAACTCCTTCAACAGGACACTTTGAGATGATCCATCTATGAAGACACCTGTAGGTGTTGGAGTCTGAATAAAGGCTTGGTTATTGGGCAGAGTCTGAATTGCGCCCCCTAGAACCGTCAGGTTTTATCCCCCTGAGTCCGAATATGTGCTCGGTTTTTGGATATAGTCTGAAATGGGTTTGTTGGAGGTTCTGCAAGGTTGGTGTTTAACTCTGTCAATGGATGGAATTACAATCCACTTGAATATGAAGTATTTTATTTTGAAAATAATCTGGATATTTTATCCTGTGTATGCATTACTTCCTGTCCTGCACAAGTATATTTTTGTTAAGAAAAAAAAAGATCTGCGTATCTGCTGCAGAGGGATCTAGCATGACTCAGCAGTTACACAGCGGCGCTGGAGCAGATTGGTGCTTAAAGCTGCTGAACACAAAATGTTTTAATCAGATGAAGACAAAGTGTCGACCTCATTGGTTCATAAATCAAAGACCATAGAAAAAAGATGTAACAAGTGGAAATGTTTATCATCTTCACTGTAAACATTCCGTTTATTGACATTCTCATGCATTGCATTGTGGGATGTGATCCCACGAATGCATAGACATGTTTTTATTAATTCTTACTGTCATTTCTCAACACTGTCTTTATTCTAGTTTTTTCATATCTGATTGTTGAAAAAATCTGATATAGGCCAGTTTTTTTCGTACATTGCATTGTCAACCTTTGACTTCGTTCTTTGATTTATTGATCTATGAGATCTACACAATGTCTTTATCTGATTAAAAAATCCTATCCAGCAGCTTTAAAGCACTGAGCTTCACTTTTTTGAATTAAAAGGAAAACTTTTATTTTTAAGTTGGCATTTATAAATACAGACAAACTGTGAGACACATTCATCTGTAGCTTCTAGTCTTTTCTGTGCATCAGAGCTCAGTCCATGTGATCAGGTCCATTTTCCTTTTTTCTCATAAGATTTGTTCTGTTTTGTTTTCAGTGTTTCTGTTTCTCAGGAAGCTGAATGTGATGAGCATGCTAGCTCGTTAGCTGTTAGCTGTTAGCTGTTAGCGTTCATCAGATCCAGGTGTGTTCGAGCAGAGATTTTCAAAGTAAAACCATCTCATGATGGTTAAACATGGAGCCTTTTAACGCCGTTGTACAGAGAAACTCTTCAGTGCCTTTATAAACGTGTGTGTGCGTGTGCGTGTGCTTGTGCGTGTGTTTGTGCGTGTGTGTGTGGGTGTGTATGAGGTGATAAAAGAACATCAGCATCAGTAGAAATGATGTGAGTTAAGGTTGGTCTGTGAAAGCACAACAACAAAGGTCTCACCTGTCCTCACACTGAAGTCTTTGTCTGATCCTGGAGAACCGTGACGCTGAGCCTCGTACACGCTGACACTGCAATAATAGAAACACACACACACTCAGAGCTTTTAGTGGCTCTCCGTTACAACCCTCTCACCGTCTCCAATGACATTCTTATCACCTGCCTTTTCACTGCATCCTACACACACACACACACACACACACACACACACACACACACACATTCATTCTGCAGTTTTACATTTGTGTGCTGGTCACATTCCCAATGCTTTCCTCTCCTGATAAAACCTGGGCTCATGTTTTCTCTTCCTGATAATACCAGATATATAATACCAGATATATAATACTAGATATATAATACCAGATATATAATACTAGATATATAATACCAGATATATAATACTAGATATATAATACCAGATATATAATACTAGATATATAATACCAGATATATAATACTAGATATATAATACCAGATATATAATACTAGATATATAATACCAGATATATAATACCAGATATATAATACTAGATATATAATACTAGATATATAATACTAGATATATAATACCAGGTATATAATACCAGATATATAATACTAGATATATAATACCAGATATATAATACTAGATATATAATACTAGATATATAATACCAGATATATAATACTAGATATATAATACTAGATATATAATACTAGATATATAATACCAGATATATAATACTAGATATATAATACTAGATATATAATACCAGGTATATAATACCAGATATATAATACTAGATATATAATACCAGGTATATAATACCAGATATATAATACCAGATATATAATACTAGATATATAATACTAGATATATAATAAGAGGTATATAATACCAGATATATAATACCAGATATATAATACTAGATATATAATACCAGGTATATAATACCAGGTATATAATAACAGATATATAATACCAGATATATAATACTAGATATATATAATACCAGGTATATAATACCAGGTATATAATAACAGATATATAATACCAGATATACAATAACAGATATATAATAGCACTAACCCTAACCCTAACACACATGAAGCACCAACTAATAGTAGAGAGCACTAATTTAACCTATAAAGAGGCAGTATTATGAATAAATGACTTTATAATGGTGTTGCTACAGTGATAAACATCCTTTAGCCTCATTCAGAGGGACAAAGTGTAAAAAGTTCTGTTTCCTCCCTCCCTTGTTATTCCACATTTTGTAAAAAGTCAGTTGGATTTTTCTCCCGTTGTGACGTCACATTGCGGAAACTCCTCCTCCTGAAAATCCTGGCTCCTCCTACCCTATAAGAATGTGAGCTCCTCCCTCTTCATAGCAAAGGCAGGTTGATATACAGTTAATGTCTTTATGTTTAATTTAAAGATAATCTGAAGAGCGTTCACGATCTGTTTCATTTTTAGTAGCCGTTACACCGTCTTGTATCTCCTTTATGGGATGATCTGATGTGCTTGATGTTGGGGTTCGAGATGTATAAAAAAATAGCATAAAACTGCACCTTTAATGTGATACATATAATTTAAAGCTGAGTAGTTTTTCATTAAGGAAACAGATAATTTCATGTCATTTCCAGGACATCCTACGCACTTTGGTCTCAAAAAAATGTAAATCTTTTTTCCGTTTGTTCCATAATTATTAATTAGCCACACTGTAAATGTTTAGTTTCATCTGATGAATACTTTCTGAGATATAAATAATTTAGTGAGAGAGGGGGTATGTGTCCTTATTTTTTTTTCCATTTTCATCTTCCAATATCTCAAGAACTCCAGCACATAAAAGGTAAATGTGGTAGAGTAATATATAAATATCTCCATTACAGCACTAGGAATTAAAACTGATATATTCCTACTACAGATTCAAACTGTGTAAATGAAAACCTTAAGTGCACTGTGTGTCTAGTCAGTGAAAATCTGGTAAAAACAATGACCTCTGATGGTCAAATAATGAATAAAAACTATTGACAAACGTACATTTTGTCAGAGCAGAAAACTCTTTTAGGATGTTCCAAAAGAAAATATTGAAACGTCATGTTACGACTCATCCATTCATTAAAATTACACTGAGTTTGGAGTAGATACAACTGGACCAATTAGCTGTTAGGATGCTAATGAGAGGCAGCGATGGAGCTGATGGCTGACTCACAGCTACATGTGAACAGATGACGAACACAGCAGGACGTGGAGAGGTGAGTCCTTCAAAATAAGACTAATTAAATAAAGAGGCTAGCAGGGCTGTTAGCTTATCAACATGCCTTTTAATTCACTTCCTCTCCTCTATGGTCCTTATGACTTTGTTTATTCCCACGTGTTGCTCCACCCACTTTCCTAATGATTCTAGAGTGTGTTTTTACAGGAAAGGTTGAGTGTCTTTGGATCCTTTAGTCATCATCACATTAGTGATGTTAACAGGCTGATTAGAATATGATAGGATTGGGGGGGGGGGGGGGCAAGGCAGGGCTCGCATCATGGGCGGAGCTTGAGATTCCTGCCAGTTGGGGGGGGTCAAAAGAAAAACTAGAATTAAATATATAGAATGTCTTAAGATTGGTGCCAACCTCAATGTGTGTGATATATACAACAATGCAAAAATGATTAAGGTTAAGTCTGCGTCCTGCAAACTCGTATTCAGGTGAGCATGACACACATCCAACCATTGGAAGCTTTAAGTGTGAATATATGATATAGTATGAACACAAAACATGGTAAATGGTAAATGGACTTGATTTTATATAGCGCTTTATCACCACACTGAAACAGTCTCAAAGCGCTTTACATATCAGCTCATTCACCCAATCACTCTCACATTCACACACAGTGGGACAGGACTGCCATGCAAGGCACTAGTCAACCACTGGGAGCAACTTAGGGTTCAGTGTCTTGCCCAAGGACACTTCGACACATAGTCAGGTACTGGGATCGAACCCCCAACCTCTCGATCAGAAGACAACCCACTACCACCTGAGCCACGGTCGCCCTGGCTCAACATGATTATTTTCTTTTTAGATCTAGCATAAAGAAGAAAATCTATTGGAAAAGTGCAATGTGAACATTGTTTTATTAACGTTTCAGATTACAGAATGTTTTTTGCTGTTTTCTGCAATCTTATATGTATTATTGTAATCACATTATTGCTGGAAAAAAATGCCTTAGGATACAGTTGATAATTTATACTTTTACAAACCGATTAAATGATTGTACAAATGTTAATTGATCATATTATCCTGTTCCAAACCCTACGACAACTTTTCCTTACCTATGGCAAGTGTTAATGTCCAATAGCATCTATGTGTGTGAGACGCTGCGCTGTGCAGACGGCGGAATATAGATTTTGCTGAGGTAACTGCAAAACGCTGATCATAACCACACTCGCTATTTTTAATATAACGCACAACGATTTGCAAAAAAAAAAAAAAAAAAAAAATCAGCTCATAGTGAGGTGATGATTAGTTTTTAAAGTCTTTAAATTAATGATAATTCCAGCTCTGTTGAATAGATTGTATTTTTTTTTTTATATGCTGTGTTCTGTCAAACCTGAAGAAGTCTTTTCCACTTCCGTCACCACTTTGCATCATTCATTTCTTTTGTGCCTGAACGCTGATGGTAGAAAGCATTTAGAAGTGCATCACTACATCCCCTGTAGGTTCTCTCGCTCTCCTCATCCTCGCTTTCAAACCTGGAGTTCCAGCAATTTTCATCCAAGTGACAGTTGTGCACCAACCTGGTAATTTGTCAGCTCACAGGGAGCCGTGGCCATAATGCAGAACCTCTTTCAGTGTCCGCAGGCTGTCAAGCGCCTCCTTGGTGTAACGATGTGACAGTGATCCTCCAGCACTGCTCTCCTCACCTGGAATCCTTGATTATCAACAGCAAACCCTTCTATTCTCCCCGTGAGTTCACTTCATTCATCCTGGTTGGTGTGTACATCCCACCGTCAGCTGATGTGCGCGAGGCACAGCGCACACTCGCCGACCAGATCCTGTGCATGGAGCGGACCTACCCGGACTCTTTTATCATTGTGCTTGGTGACTTTAATAAAGGTAACCTCTCACACCAGCTCCCCAAATATAGACAATGAATTAAATGTCCGACCAGAGAGGAGAAGACACTGGATCACTGTTATACCACACTAAGCAGTGCTTATCACGCCGTTTCCCGTGCTGCACTGGGCCTATCGGACCATTTGATGGTCCACCTGATTCCTTCATACAGACAGAGGCTGAAGCTCTGTAAACCTGTGGTGAAGGAATCTAAACAGTGGACCAGTGAAGCAGTGTTTGGACTGTACTGACTGGGATGTTTTCAGGTCTGCGAACAGTTCTCTGGATGAGTTTACAGACGCTGTGACGTCCTACATCAGCTTCTGTGAGGACAGCTGCATTCCATCAAAGACCAGGGTGAGTTATAACAATGACAAACCTTGGTTCACAGCTAAGCTCAGAGGGCTGAGGGCAGACAAAGAGGACGCTTTCAGGAGTGGAGACAGAGCCAGGTACAGAGAGTCGAAGTACACGTTTGGAAAGGAGGTGAGAAAAGCCAAACGTTTGTACTCAGAGAAGCTACAACATCAGTTCTCTGCGAATGACTCGGCTTCTGTCTGGAGAGGCTCAGGAAAATTACAAACTACAAGCCCAGAGCTCCTGCTGCTGCTAACGACCTCTGCCTGGCCAACAATCTGAATAACTTCTATTGTAGATTTGACAGACAATGGGACAGACCTGACTCCAACCCCCCTCACACCTCTGACCAGCCTCACTCCAACACCTTCACCCCCCAGATCAAAGCTACAGTCTCACCACAGCTGCTTACAGAGGCTCTCTCCCCTATCTTCCCCCCCCCCCCTCCCACAGAGACACCTTTCTCCATCAAAGAGAGAGATGTAAATAGACTTTTCAGGAGACAAAACCCCCGTAAGGCTTGTGGACCGGACTCTGTCTCTCCTTCCACCTTAAAGCGCTGTGCTGATCAGCTGTCTCCAGTGTTCACAGACATTTTTAACACCTCACTGGAGACATGCACCGTACCAGCCTGTTTTAAGGCCTCCACCATCGTTCCTGACCCTAAAAAGCTGAGGATCACTTAATGACTACAGACCCATCGCTCTGACATCTGTGGTCATGAAGTCCTTTGAACGCCTCATGCTCTCCCACATCAAGGACATCACCAACCCCTACCTGGACCCCCTGCAGTTTGCTTATAGATCCAACAGGTCTGTAGACGATGCTGTAAACCTGGCTCTCCACTTCATCCTCCAGCACCTGGACTCCCCAGGTTCCTACGCCAGGATCCTGTTTGTGGACTTCAGCTCTGCTTTCAACACTATAATCCCAGCTCTCCTTCAGGACAAGCTTTCCCAGCTGAACGTGCCAGACTCCACCTGCAAGTGGATCACAGACTTCCTGTCTGACAGGAAGCAGCACGTGAAGCTGGGAAAAACCATCTCTGCTCCAGGACCATCAGCACTGGATCTCCTCAGGGCTGTGTTCTTTGTCCTCTGCTCTTCTCCCTGTACACCAACAGCTGCACCTCCTCTCACCAGTCAGTCAAACTCCTGAAGTTTGCAGACGACACGACCATCAAAGATTGTGGCCGACCCCTCCCACCCCGGTCATAAACTGTTTCAATCTCTCCCTTCTGGAAGAAGGTTTAGGTCCATCAGGACCAGAACCTCCAGACACAAAAACAGCTTCTTTCCCTCTGCCACCATCCACATGAACACACCCCAAGTCACCCACTGAACCCCACCCCCACCCGATCACCACCTCCATGATGACATTATCTGCTGCACTGTGTATATATATATATATATATATATATATATATATATTTATATTTATCCTTTATTCTCTATCTATCCTTTATTTATCCCCCATCCTTTATATTTATTATTATTATTATTATTATTATTATTATTATTATTATTATTATTATTATTATTATTATTATTATTGTTGCTGGGTTTTTTTTTTTTATTTTTTGTTTTTTTTGTTTGTTTTGTGCACCAACTACCAAGACACATTTCTTGTACTGTCCTTAAAACTGTACATGGCCATTAAAAACATTTCTGATTCTGATTCTGATTAAGCTGTTATTTCACTGCTCACGACTCAGGACTCCTGGGGACAACAAGTATTTGATGATGATGATGATGATGATGATGATGATGATGATGATGATGGTGATGGTCTTTCTCAGTCCACGAGGCATTTTTCAACACGGACAAAACTCAACTGCAGGATTTCATGGCTTCTTGTTTTCTATCCATGTGAAAATATTTGAATCAGCAACATTTACAGTATTTTATATGGTGTTCTATGGCTTATGTTATTCTTGGGTTTACATTTTGTTTCAATCAATGACACATGGATGAAGCTCTGGTGAATCTACAGATATTCAGGCCTGTTTATGTTTCGTATGTGTGTGTTAGGTGTGGACTCCTTCTTTTGTCTCTGATCTATCAACCATAGTTTATCTCTACTAGTCAGAGGTGGCAAAGGTATGAGTCTTCAGTACTCTAGTAAAAATATAAATACTTGAATAAAAAATAGTAAAATTATTGAAGTTGTTCCCTTGAATTAAAGTAGAAAAGTACATGCTACTAAATGTACTTTTAGTAATAAAGTAAAACAAATGTCCCTTCAACAATAAGACAGGGTTTTTAAACCAGCAAATTAAATAAGAACTTGTAGAAAACTGATTCATGAAACAAGTTAAATCCGTTAATTTTGAACACCTGAAGAACGTAGCACTCATACATATACAATTTCAAAGCAAAATGCTCAATTAAACCCAGAGCAGCTTTGAATTTAACTCATTCACTGCCATTGACGCATATATGCGTCAATTGTGTTTTTTAACTGGGGTTGCTAGGAGACAGTGTGATGAGTTCTCCTGTGAATATTGAGCTTGTACTATGATGTAGTGACCAACTGGAGGCATGTAGGTGGCAGCACCTCTGGATGAAAGATTAGCCATGATTATCACCATTGATGGGGAGGGAGAAACCAGGGAGGAGACAGAAAATGGTGCCACAAGAGTTGATGGTAAAGCTCCCAGCAGTGCACACTCGATTATTATTATTTATTTTTTTTTAGCAAAAATTCATTTGTAGTGTGCATGTGAGCACATGTGCATATATGCGCATATACAATCTCAGTACGATGTGAACTCAGTACATGACACGAAGGCAAGCGGGTCGACTCAGCATGTCCAGGAGAAGGAGGAAGTTGTGTGTAGGGGAACAGAGGGGGAGAGACTTGGAGGAACGCCAAAATACAGTAAGAAACCCATTCAACTCTGACCCAGATAACAAAATAATAATAATGTTGTCATCAAAAGCCTGGTCTCAGTGTTGTTTTTGTAGTTTTATAGAAGAAAACTAATGATGAGGTGTCACTAAAGCAAAAAAAAAAAATGTTTCAAAGTCACTGACACGATTTTTCAGAAAAAGGCGTTTTTCTCAGCATTTAGTCAGAAACTGGAATTTTGTGAGAAACTTACCTGTATTCAACTGCTGATTACAAAAGAATGAAACGAATAGTAAAATCTGATGAAAGTAGAAACTCTAATCTTTCAGAATCTGGTTTCAGATTTCAGATTGTCAAAGTACAAAATATTCTGTGGTTCTCAGTCATAATGCTCTAAAATGTCTGGCAGTACAACTTGCCTGGTTACATTAACATCAGCATATCTTCAATAGATTTTCTCAGATTCAAATGAACGTTCTACTGTTTGAAAGTGTGTAATCTACACATTTATAATCTGTAAAAAAGACAAACTGCAGGACGTTGAAATCACTTTGGTCCCAAATGCAAACATTGGAAGAAAAAACAACTTTGCTTAAAAAGCTGTATTCGTGCTGTTTTATTAGAATAGTTCATTACTAACTTTTTCAGTTTCAATTCTGTAGAGAAAGCAACATTCAATCAAATAGTTTCAAGCCAGAGTGAACTCAAAGTAATAATTACTCTCCTCCAAAATCATTTTTACAGCATGTAATTAAATGAATGGCACCAAATGGACATGAAGGATGTTTTGTTTCTGCAGTAGCAATAATATTTTCTCTGTTTCCACTACTCTTGAAAATGTGTACAATACATTAGAATAGAATAGAGTTTATTGCCATATGTACATGTTAAAAAGAACAGGTAAAATCTAAATATCTGGTAATGGAAACACCTGAATTAAAAACAAAACAAACAAAAACACACTCAAATATCGCTTAAAAGTTTATATTCTTTCATGAGGAGATTTTTCAGACATTTTATTAAATGTTTGATTAAAGATCAATGGAAACACTTTACACAATTTTACATCACAGGACGTGACGTAAATGGTCACATGACCACTTTCAGAGTGTTCTAAGGAGGTCCATCTTCCTGCAGAGAAGTCTCAGGATGAGATTTCATCACAGTAACCAGGCTCCTCCCCCAAAACAACCTTCAATGGAAACACCTTCAAACACACATTAGACTTTGTGGAAACTTTAGAAATATTACTTTGATTTTGTGGAAAAACTCTAATGAAAACACAGCTGCTATTTAAACATACAGTTTGTATTAATTCCACTGATTGTATCTGTCTAAAAGTGTGTAGATCTCATTAAATATTACACTTATATGTAACACCTATCCATATGATGAAGATTATTAATGACCATGATGTTGACATTGAAGACGTGAGAAAAACATGAAAAACATCTGAGAACTGAAATGTTCCCTGGGATTTATTTCTAATTTGTCAAATTATAACCAAATACCTTATTTATGAGAATGTTTGTACTTGCCTGTAATATCTGCATCCCCATTAGCTTTGAATAATGTTTTCAGTGCTCGCTCACGATTCCTATTTCATCTGCTCCTATTTGTCACGCCTGCACTTGTTTGTTTTATTTCATATTTTCCTTTTTCCTCCCTAAAATAAGCATCTCTAACCAAGCATGGCGAGCACTTCATTAGCTGATTAGATAAATCACTTTTCAGTCAAACGCTGACATCACTCTTCCTCTCTTTCTGCTCGGCCGACGGAGACAGGAAGTGGTGGGCGGAGGTATAGGAGGAAAGTGGAGCTTAGGCATATCTGTGTTCCTGATCAGACCAGTGATTGCTTTATTTATAGAGGGGTAATGGGGGGGTGGGGGGGTACACAGGCTAACGTCTCACTAACTGGTCAGGCAGGGCTCAATGTTTCTGTTTCTGTTCCTCTGTGTGTGTCTGCAGCAAAACACTCCGTGTATTTCTTATTATACACATAATGTGAAATGTAATATTACTAAGAAGAGTAATATGAGAAGAAAATAAATGCTCTCAGCAGGTATAAACAGCATAAACAGGACTGAATCATAACTGAATCATAATATAACATAACCGCAAGAGCAAACATGGGCTCGTCTGTAAACAGTCGCATTTACTGGTCCAATAAACAGGAAGAGATTCAAATTCTGATGTAGCTGGTTATGATTTACAGTTCGCATGAACAGGACTGAATCATAACATAACCTATGCTCTAGTGGTTAAGTTAATACTATTATACGGTGTACTCTTCAGCATATAAATAGGTTTTGATTTTACTTTTAAAGGTGGCGAGGTTAGCAGCCTCCCGTACTAAGACTGGGAGCTGATTCCAAAGGGGAGGAGCCTGGTAGCTGAACGCTCTGCCTACTGTTGTACGTTGATGAAGTCGTCACTGCTCAGGGTGACCGGAATAGAGGGTTCAACAGAGCGGTGGCTTTTGGTGAGCCTGGCTACATTGCTGGGTTTCCAATCAACAAAGCCCTAGTTCCCATGTCCCAAAACTAACAAAAAAACAAAGAAAGACAAGGTAATGATTTACAAAGTAAGAACTGAAAGTTGGACCTGACGAGTCAGCTAAGCAGAACAAAAAGGTGCAGTTCCAGGTTAACCCTGTACAGGGCCCGCGGAGCTGAGGCCACACCCAAACTAAGAAACGAAAACCAACCCCTTCTAAACCCGCCCAAAGAAAACATGAAAACAGTACAACCGATCCCACCAGGTCTAAACCCAAAACATTACCTTGGAATCAAAAGGATCCAGCAGCGTCCAGACAGTCAAACTCTGAACAGGCGAGCACACGCCCACAGACGGCGGCAGCAGAGCGGAGTGCAGCTGAGTGGCTATCTGAAGATGGGGAGGGGCGAGAGTTTACCCTACTGCCAGCCTATTTATAGGCTGGATAGGTGCGCTGTGCATAACAACAATGTAATCATAATATTATTTAATCATATTACACATTATGTTTGCACTCAGTGATGGAAATAATTAACACCATTTAGTTGTTTAAGATCATTTATTGTTTTCATTGATTCAGTTATTTACCAACATACATTTAAACTGGAAATATTTTTGCTTCTGTATCACATATTGTTCGGTCAATAATTTAGATTAATTAATTACAAAGTCTTTAATTAATTAAATACATTTTCTTAATTGACTCCCACCAACTTTAAGTTGATTTTTTTTTTACCACCCTTTAAGCATAAATTTAAAAGGTAGTAAGACAATATGACCAGGAAGTAGAATACAACCACAACAACAAAAATGTGTCTTTGGAATGTAAATTGTTTTTCAATTTTGTAATTTGTTTCCTTTTTTGGGTGAATGTCATCTGTTTTCTCCTCCCTGTTAACTCTGTTTTATTTATTTTCTTCTCTCCATCCATTCTCGACTAACTGAGGAAATACAAACTCCTGGCTCTAGTTTCCTTCTCTGTGTGGTTTTATTTTCACAGCGATATCATTTCCTCTACGTGTGGAGATTAAAGTAGAGACGTTTAAAGGAAATAACACAGATGTAATAAAAGCTAATGAACAGAACATGATGAGGAGTGGCTGTCTATTAAAGCTTTCTGTTTATGACACTAACCAGATCTGTTTTTAACCGTCACGCTGCAGAATAAAGTCTATTATAGTTTCCATGAACATTAACCACCAAAGGTGTCCCTGCAAATCAAAGAGGGGCTCCTTAGGGAGCACTGCAGGTGTTTAATGGAGGAACATCAGCAGGTAGAGGTAGAACAAACAGTGAATTGTTGACTCCATCATATTTAATCTATCTCTATTATTGTATAGTGGAACTGCTCTGAAACCAACACAGACCACAGAGTCAAACACTTTATCTACATCATTTACATCTGTGACTGATTTCAGACTAAAAGAACATCAACGACTGAGTATGAAACTCTGGATGGATGGATGGATGGATGATGGATGGATGGCTGGATGAATGGATGGATGGATGGATGAATGAATGATGGATGGATGGATGGATGGATGGATGGATGGATGGATGGGTGGATGGATGGATGGATGGATGATGGATGGAAGGATGGAAAGATGGATGGGTGGATGGATGGATGGATGGATGGATAGAAGGATGGAAAGATGGATGGATGGATGGATGGATAGAAGGATGAAAAGATGGATGGATGGATGGATGGATGGAAGAATGATGGATGGATGGATGGGTGGATGGATGGATGGAAGGATGGATGGATGGATGGATGGATGGATGGATGGATGGATGGATGAATGGATAGATGATGGATGGATGGATGAATGGATGGATGATGGATGGATGGATGGATGGAAGGATGGATGGATGGATGAAAGATGGATGGATGGATGGATGGATGGATAGAAGGATGGAAAGATGGATGGATAGAAGGATGGAAAGATAGATGGATGGATGGATATGGATGGATGAATGATGGATGATGGATGGATGGGTGGATGGATGGATGGAAGGATGGATGAATGATGGATGGATAGATGATGGATGGATGGATGAATGGATGGATGATGGATGGATGGATGGATGGATGGATGGAAGGATGGATGGATGGATGGATGGATGGATGGACGGATAGATGGATGGATGGATGAATAGATGGATGGACGGATAGATGAATGGATGAATGATGGATGGATGGATGGATGGATGGATGGATGGAAGGATGGATGGATGAATGAATGATGGATGAAAGATTGATGGATGGATGGATGGATGATGGATGTATGGATGGATGAATGATGGATGAAAAATGAATGATGGATGAATGGATGGATGAGTGTCTACAGGCAGTGAATAACAGCCTCTGTAATTTGGAGCAGATTCTGTAAATCAGTGTTTTCCAATCACGTCCATGAACCACATGACTTTATAAATGAATAAACACAAACTTTGTACCTCAGGGCCAGCATCATACACAAGAACATACAAATTAATGAAAATATAGAACTATACAAACATAATACAATAGAAATAAATAATATAGAATGAGAACAGTATGGTCACATATACTAAAAATGAAACCTAATAATTCAGCTTCTGACCTCAACTTGCAACATTAAATAATAAGTAGAAAAAGACCCTCCTCCATTCCAAAGAGTGACCACATCATCAGACAACCTCCATGTGTGGAAGACATGGAAGTTCTTCTAAAGAACAAAGAGAAACGCTCTGTGTGCGACTGACTCATTTTTAAATGTTACTGTTTCAATATCATTGTTTTAATATTATACAAATGTTGAATAATTATTTCATAATTGTAAAAGTTTAAATATTGAAATTAGATTGTTTAGAGTTATAACCACCCAACAAAGCAGATCATAGAGCTGTCCATGGTAGAAACAGCTAGTCGAGATCATTAGCGTCATTCAGAACAGCGCTAACACGCAGAGCGCGAGGCTATGTCTCCACTGAGCTGAATTAATGCTAATGATCAATCAGTGTAACGAAGAAGAGCGTGTGAATAAATTAGAGAAATAAGCTTTGTGCAACCAAGTAGTCAGGAATACTATATTATTAGATATTATACTTATTTTAAAATTCCTATGAATATGACTGTTTAAATAATTAAGTTAATGATACTTTGTCACAACTTTTTGTTTGCTATACATTTGTGTTGCATGAAGTGAAATCTTTGCATTAGTTGAAATATATGATGCTCGTACAGATTGTATGAATTCATGTCTGCATTGACTTTGAGCTGCTGGTAATAAACTAAGGTAGGAGGAATCAAAGAATAAGGGACACACTGTGAGGTTGGAGGTTTCAGGCTAGGGATAAAAAGAACAAGGAAGAAACAAAACAGAAGAAGAAGAAGAAGAAGAAGAAGAAGAAGAAGAAGAAGAAGAAGAAGAAGAAGAAGAAGAAGAAGAAGAAGAAGAAGAAGAAGAAGAAGAAGAAGAAGAAGAGAAAGAAAAGGTTTTGGTGATGGCTGAGCTTCATTTTGGAAACGATGAAAAATTCATGTCATCTTCACCGTCTGCCAGTTTAAATCAAAGAGGAAAATGCATCGCTGACGGCCCGTGCCAAAATAAAATCAATTCATCTCTGATTTTAGAAGGGGGGGGGGGGGGGGGGGGGGGGGATTATTGATGTCTTCTTTGTCTCCTGAAACCCAGCGGGTGAGATGGGAACATCCCCACAGAGAACAAATAATCCACCTCCCTCAAACAAAATAAAAGACTGAAACAATGGGAAAGATGCTGCAGCTTAATTATAAAACATTTATTTTGAAGGTGCCTTTCTCCACTGTCAGGTCAGTGTTTATTAAAAAAAAAAATATTGTAGAAAAATAGTTAAACAAAATAGCCAACAAACTCAAAAAGTGAATGAGCAGACATTTTTATAAGTCTCACACAGAGATCAGTGACAAAAGGGACGATTTAGAGGCGTGGAAACTAGTTTCATATACATAAACATAGAGATACACAAAGACAAATGTATTAGTATTGAACATTTCATACCAAGGCAATTCAATGTGCTTTACATGATTACAGTTTAAAAATCATTCAAATCAGCAGTAAAAACAAATAAAATGGGCAGGAAATAAGTTAAAATCAGTTAAAATCAGTTAAAATCAGCAAGAAAAAAAAAAAAAAATCAGTAGTAAAAGCATTTAAAATCAGCAGAGTTCAAATCAGCAGTAAACAAACTGTTAAAATCAGCAGTAAAAAACTTAAAATCAGCAGTAAAAATAGATCAAATTGGCAGTAGAAACAATAGATAGATAGACAATTATAATTGTGTGTCGTCGGTGTAGCTCTGAAAATCAACCTTACAGTTGTGTAGAAATAGTCCTAAAGGAAGCATATAAAGGCTAAACCAAAATGGTCCATGAACAGAGCCCTGATGAACTCCACAGGACATTGGTAATCTGTCACATTCAAAGTTTACAATGTTTACAAACTAACTTCAAATAACTTTACGCCTTCAAGTAGGACTTAAACCACTGCACTACTTTTACATTCAGTCCAACCCACGTTTATAATCTGTGCAAATAAAATAAACGATGTCAATACATTTAAGATTACACAAATGTCATGTATTTATAACAATATCTAATGTACAATACATTGCACATGCACACATTTGACCCTGTTATACTTAGGCAAGTTTATGGAAGTGTGATGGGGTGGAGCAGTCCGAACACATATGGCGGGAAGGTTCTTGATGGCTTTAAATGTTAGCACACATGCTAGTTCACATAGATGCTAGCCATAAGAGAGCAAAGTCAAACCCAGGCCTGCGTGTCCTACACACTTCACTTCACCATCAGGGATGCGACGACAGCCAATCAAACACTTTACACTCACACAGTGTACAATGTGTGCACAGCAATATTAATCTGCTGCTCAGAAATACAACAGAGTGAGAGAAATCCAATCAAGCTTCAAAAAGATACTATACATGAAATACATTTCACATTTCTATTTTTTTTCCGTCCCTAATGTTGTAATCATTTAATATTGGGTCTGACTTCCTGCAGAGCAGAAATAGCAGAAAGATATGATCCATTATTGGTTCTTTGGAAACTAATTTGGACACTAAATTGTAATAGAAACGAATTTGATCATATAGTTGTAATTAAATGATCATGTTTTCCTGTCTGCACTGCTGGAAAGACAGACTTAGATTGTACGACGTTAAAGTGAACTTTAGCAGTGATGTTTACATTATATCACCAATCAGAAGCATCCTGACGTGCTTAAAGGAAAAAGAGAAGCCTTTCACTGGGAGACTTTTGGTGTTAGTGGATGCAGATTTATTGATTATTTGAATTAATTAATTAATCATTAAATTAATCACAATTATTATTACTATTGTGTAATTATTATTTATGTAATCATTTCAAAGTTTCTGAACGTGCACCGATGTGTGCTGTGATCTTAGTCCTTCAACAGTCCATGACTACTCTCTAACTTCAGCCACCAGAGCATGTCAGCGCACTGTTTAAAGAGATCCTCCACTGTTTTTACAAATGTGTCCTAAAACCTTTGAAATGGACTGTGATTTATCTATTAGATCTAATAATGCTATACATTTCTTATTTTTTTTTGCTACTAAAAAGGACAATTTCAAAAAATTATTAAAAAAAGAAAGGCAGTATTTCAACATTCATGCAGGATGTCTCAGGAACACACATACACACACACACACACACACACACACACACACACACACACACACACACACACACACACACACACACTATAGAACACCACATGCTGCTACTATTTGTGAGGAAAGCCTAATGGAGGATGAGAAATAATGCACATCAAGTGTTTACTCATCCAGTGAATACAATCAGGGCTTTTAGATCCAGATAAATACATATAAATATAGACGTTTGAAGCAAAGAGCAGCATGAAGAAACAACATTTTAATGGGAACATTTGATGATTGTTTGTCCTTTTTTTGTGGCCTGAAAAAGCCAATTTTTTTCTTGTAAAAAGAACACACAGAAACAAAAATCCATTATTAGTTGGAAAGCTTTCACATTATTAAAAATGTAGACCTTATTGTTATGAATCAAATCCTCACATGAATAAAATAACTTAAAATAAACCTTCCATAACCTTTTTAAAATGATGTATCAAATTTCAAGTGTATTTAAAATTATGTATTTTTTATTCTCAGGGCCTGATTTACTGTGTGTGTATAAAAGCTAATAAACTAACCTCACATAATGGTATTTAATCTGAGCAGATCAGCGATGGAACACTGAACATAGAGAGGAGGAAAAGCCAACAGGTCATTATGACATGTAATGTGATTTACTGTCAGGCTTACACACGACGGCTGCAGGCAGGAACTTTAAAATTCAGATTACGTTTGTTCTAAATGCAGCATAACAAAGAGTATTTATACGTTTCATTAACAGCGTCGTTCTGCATCCTGGCATTTCTCTGTAACGTCAGACGACTGATTCTGCAGAGAGGGCGAGATTTTTCATCCTAGATTTTACCGAGTAGCAACTCTGACATGTGGCCTTCAAACACTTTTAGGAGTTTGGAAAATACAGAGTTCTGAGTTGTCTTGAATGCAGCATTAGAATTGATTTTGTCAGAGGACAATAACAGAGAGAATGTGCAAGAAATGAGAAGAAATAGTGCATTTAACTGCAGAATCTGTCCAAGCCTGACACTTTTTAACATATTCAGGGTTCATGAAGGCATTAATTCATGAATTTAAAAATAATTGTCAACAAAATGTCTTAAATCAATGTTTCAAAAGTCTTAAATTTTAACCCATAAGTGTGATTTAATGATTGTAATTAGTCTCACATTTCAAAATGAATGGTAGCATTCGTTTTTAAAAATATATAAATATATATAATTTACCGTAACATTGTGCAATAACGACAGCGAAACCAACTACAAAACAGTGATTCGGTTGCAAAGGGGCTCTGCTGTTAGAAACAACATATGGGGAAATATAAATGTAAAGAAAATTGCCTGTCCAAGAAGATTTTTTTTTAATGGTTTTTATTTTTCATATTTTTGTTGTTGTTTGATAGATTTCTGGCTATTTTTGAGTGATTTTGATGACTTTAGTCTATTTTTTGTGTGTATTTTCCTGTCATTTTGTGTGTTTAATTTGGGGGCCACCAGTTGCACGTCTGCACGCTACAGCTGTAGGAACCCTGATATTGTTTTCAGTAAAAATGTGACCTACTGAAATATAATAGTGTGTGTTACTTAATAAAGTAGTAAAAACCTAGTTTTCTAGTTCATCTAGTTTTTATTTTATTTTTTTTTCTTTTATCGTAATGCAGGTTCTATTGATCATTTTCAGCCCTCTTCTTTTTCCGTTCCACTCTGTTACCATCAACCGTATCCATGGAAACCCCAGAACAACTTTGTTGATGTGAGACATTAGGAACCATTGAGTAGTAGCTCAGTGTGTGATGGTGGTGTTGTCTACTCCACTTCGTTACCACAAGAAGGTAACAATGGTATTTTTAAAGCTTCCAGTTAATGATGGGGAATGTATTGAGTATTATTGATATATTATGGCTTGTTCCATACAAAATGTATAAAATGACTATATTGTGACCATCAAATTCACCACTGCTACTATGCTATTCATACAGCACAGCTAACATGGAACATTAACCTTTAAATTCCATCATTCTCAACATCACTAATATGCCCCTAATGAACATTTTGCCCATGTATGAAACAGGCTGAGATTGAAATAGAAGATTTTACACCTACAGCAGGTAATTCAACAAAAGCCTGTGAAATATTAGAGGTTTGGTGTGAGATGTGTGAGTTTTTCACATATTTATGAGATGAATGTTTCGGGCAGAAAAAATAAAGTTTTTTTTTTTTCCCCAAGAAGCAAAGTATGATGGAACTAAAAGTATAAACATTGAAGAAGCTTAAAATATACTTTCTGAGTCTCAGACTCTGACAGGAGTGCTACATTATGATTTATCTCACACACACACACACACACACACACACTGATGGATGAAGATGTTCACACCCAGCCCTAGGTAAGACAAAGGCAGCCTTTCTCACCTGCCCTCTGCTGCTTCTCGCTCCTTCCATCAGAGCCAAAGTGTTGACTATTTATTCATGTGATGCAGTGTGAATCCGTTCCATATCAGGAGTGCTATTTTCTCACCTCAGACACCACACTAATGCACACACTAGAGATCTGTGCTCTGGAACCAGTGGAGCGTTTTCACACTTTGTGATTTCAAGGCCTCACATGCACAGCAACCGTTCCCACTAAGGAAAAACCAATCATTGTTTAATTAAAACTGGATTAACAATTAATGCTTTAACGATTGAAAAGTCACTGGTGCAGCTTCTGAGATCTGATGCAGTCTTATATAATATTACCACCACAGAAATACCCAATGCACTAAAGGGTAAACATGAGCTAAAGCTACGTTAGCGCTCCAGTTTAATGCTGTAACCTTCAGTAACAGTAGCTTTTAGTGGATGACGTCGAATGTAAGTCATTAAAGAAAAAGGCAAAGCTGTTTCCTGGACTTTCAAAGGCTTTGTGCTTTGAAAGATGAAACTTTGACAGGGCGTGACTATGATTAGCTTCATTGAATTTATTAAAGCTGCTGCTTCACATTATCTAAATGATTTTTAGTTTGGGGCGCAGGCCAGAGGGGGTAACGATTGAAGCACACAACATATACCAAAGATAAATAGAAGCAGACGTGAGCCTCTGCTGCTTTATGTGCTTTTAATATCCTAAAAGTGGGCACAAGGCCGACCCTCAGTGGAATTAGGATTCAGTCAGGACGAGGGCTTTGAGTAAATAATGGACTTATTTAGATATGAGTCAGGCAGAGGAAGGCCAAAAAGCTTCTTAACAGTATTCTAATACGGGTTAGTCCAAAGATTCATCTTTAAACATAAAAACTATGTTGTGTGTAAAGGCTTTTTAATCTGAGATAATGCAGATGTTACGAGTTTGATGAAAGCATTTTTATGGTTCCTATGTTTCTGACTTTGATTCAACCTGCACTGAAATATTTAAAGAAGCTTTATTAAAAGGAAACTTTAAGCACAATGTCATGTTTTCATTCAGTGAATGTAGCATGTGATGAAGTTAATGTTCATTCTGTTTGGAAATGTCTATTCTCTCCACTTCTGTTTGATGAAGGTATTTTGCAAAGTGTTTAATTTGTAGCAGAGTAAAGGTTTGCATTATCTGTGTCTTTATTTCTTTTTTTTCCACGACCAACATTAAACCCATAATAATCCTCCATCCTAAAAGCTACAGTTGTAGTTTAATCCTGAGTGGAAATAACTGATGAGCTTTTATTCACCCAAACTAAACATGTTTATATTAATTTATTGATCAATGTTGCATACTTGTCAGTGGCGGCTGGCCAATAGAGCGTGCTAGGGCGCCGCCCCACCACTCACAACGTTAGTTTAAGTAAGACATAAAACAAATTAAGTAATTAATAATGAATTAAAAATACTACGAAACAAATGTTTATCTGTATTTAGATCATCAGAATTAAAATGATATAGATAATGATGCGTAAAGTTGTTTCATTCATCTGTGTCTGATTGGTGACGTGTTTCCATCCTAGGGAGCACTAATCTATATCGTTGTACATGCGCAGTAACCTGTGCATAGAGACTCTCTGTGGCTGTGCAGAGTTGAATGCAGCCGCTCAGTTACGCAACAAATCCCTCCCACCATGGGAGGGGCTGACGTCACAATCGTTTGTCATAAAGTGACTGATAGACAGGAGAAGCCGTGGGAGAAGCAAAATGAAGAAAGATAAATTAAATAATTCTGCTTTCCCTCCTTTTTCTAAAGTCAGGATCAGACCCAGTATGGATGAAGACCGGTAGGAACCATTTAAAGCACTTTTCAGAAAAGTCAAAGAAACATGAACAGACTAGGAACAAACTCAATTTGATGATTTCACATCTGGAATATGTCCATATTTTGTAAACTATGTTTTAAATTAAATTTGTCAGGTCTTAAATTAATTAATTCAATTCAACTCTATTTATATAGCGCAAAATACAACAAAGTCATGTCAAAGTGCTGAACAAAATATAAAGTCCATTGTCAAAAAGAAAAAACCCAACAAGATCCACATGAACAAGCATTTAGCGACAGTGGGAAGAAAAAACTCCCTCTCTTTATGGGAAGAAATCTCCAGTGGAACCAGGTTCAGAGGTGGCAGCCATCTGCGTCGACTGGTTGGGGTTAGTGAACAGAAGGGCAAATAGAATGGGATAGAAGGATAGACCATCAGAGTGTTCCAGACAAGTTGAGCCGTGAACCATTGATCAGCCCAACCGAGTGTTCCAGACTTGAGCCATCAATCAGGAACCGCCAGCTCCAGCATCAAGACACCTGAAATAGAAAACAGAGCAGAGGGCGAGAAGAAGGCACAGACTGCAGAAAAAAAAAAAAAAGAATAATAATAACATATATATATATATATATGGGGTGGATATCAGTGTAAATGGTGTGAAGCAGTGTGAGTAGTATGATGGGTTATGTAACGAGGGACAGAAGTGGGGGGTTGTCACAACCCGGCACAACTGTGGCTGACTGGACATCATCCCATTACAGCCCATTAGAGCTATGTGTAGACAATAAAAAAAAAAGATTCCAACAAGATCCACATGAACAAGCATTTAGCAACAGTGGGAAGAAAAAACTCTGTCTTTTGTATAGGAAGAAATCTCCAGCGGGACCAGGTTCAGAGGTGGAGAACATCCGCTATGTGTAGATGGTGGATCATGTTTGACTATAATGTTGGTGTTCTACTATATAATCTTAATTCTTAATTTCTATTTTTAGGTTTAGAGCTTTTTTCCTAGTGGTTAGGTTAACGCTATTATACAGTATACGCTTATAAGTAGGTTTTTAGTTTATTTTTAAAGGTGGAGAGAGTAGCATCCTCCCGTACTAAGACTGGGAGCTGGTTCCAAAGGGGAGGAGCCTGGTAGCTGAATGCTCTGCCTCCTGTTCTACATCTAGACACTTTAGGAACTTCCAGAAGACCAGCAGACTGAGAGAGGAGTGATCTGCCTGGACGATAGGGCACTAACAGGCCTTTAAGATACACAGGAGCTTGATCATGTAGAGCTTTGTATGCTAACAGGAGGATTTTAAACTCTATTCTAGATTTTGGGCGACCGTGGCTCAGGTGGTAGAGGGTCGTCTTCTGATCGAGACGTTGGGGGTTCGATCCCAGTACCTGACTATGTGTCAAAGTGTCCTTGGGCAAGACACTGAACCCTAAGTTGCTCCCAGTGGTCGACTAGCGCCTTGCATGGCAGTCCTGTCCCACTGGTGTGTGAATGTGAGAGTGATTGGGTGAATGAGCTGATATGTAAAGTGCTTTGGGACTGTTTCAGTGGTGATAAAGCTCTATATAAAATCAAGTCCATTTACCATTTTACAGGAAGCCAATGAAGAGAAGCCAATACTGTAGAAATATATTCTCTCCTGTTAGTACCTGTTAGTATTCTAGCTGCAGCATTCTGAATTAACTGGAGACTTTTTAGTGAGTTACTAGGACATCCTGACAGTATAGAGTTATAATAATCTAATCTAGATGTAACACATGCATGGATTAGTTTTTCAGCATCACTCTGGGTCAAGATATTCCTGATTTTATAGATATTACAGAGGTAGAAGAAGGCTGTCCTTGTGATTTGTTTAATATGAGAATTAAAAGATAAGTCAGTATAAAAGACAACATCTAAGTTTTTTACTGTGGTGCTGGGTGACAGAGTAATGCCATCTAGAAACACTATTTGCTCTGATAATTTATCTCTGAGGTGTTTTGGACCAAATAAAATCACTTTGGTTTTATCCTGGTTAAGATGGAGAAAGTTACGACTCATCCAGGATGTGATGTCATTAAGACAAGCCTGGAGTTTTAATAACTGATGAGTTTCATCTGATTTCATTGAGAGATAAAGCTGTGTATCATCTGCATAGCAATGGAAATGTATATTATGTTCTCTGATAATGTTACCTAGTGGAAGCATATATAATGTAAAGAGTATTGGTCCTAAAACTGAACCTTGTGGAACTCCATGATTAACTCTGGCGTGCGCTGAGGAGAGATTATTAACATGAACAAAGTGTGTTCTGTCTGATAGGTAGGATTTAAACCAACCCAGCGCTGTTTCTTTAATCCCAAAAACACTTTCCAGTCTCTGCAGCAGTAGATGATGATCCACTGTATCAAAGGCTGCACTGAGATCTAAGAGAACCAGAACTGAGACCAACCCTCTGTCTGAGGCTAAGAGGAGATCATTGGTTACTTTTACTAAGACAGTCTGTGCTGTGATTGGCTCTAAAGCCAGACTGAAAGCTCTTGTTCCTATGTAGGTGATCACAAAGTTGACCTTCAATGACTTTTTCAAGAATTTTGGAAACAAAAGGGAGATTAGATATTGGTCTATAATTGGGCGAGTCACTTGTATCAAGGGTTGTTTTTAAGGAGAGGTTTGATTACAGCAGTTTTAAAGGCCTGTGGTTAGGGATGTAACGATTAATCATAAGGCAGTTAAAAATCGATTCATAGGTATCACGATTGACATCGATACTTTGAAAATTGAATCGCAGTACTTTTTTTAAACAGCAGAGGGCGCTCTATATGTATCCCTTCTCTTGTCCAGCAGTGGACAAGCGGCGGGCAGAATCTGCTACTATTTTCTTTCTGGCCGCCTTCTACTCTTACATGTTAATAATACATGTTAATAAATGATTCTTTACCCCTTAAGCACCGAAAGAATATCTGTAATATTACGTGAATATCTGTAAAAGTCACGTTTTTCTATTAGCTCTGTCTGCTAGCATAGCATCTCTTCTTTACTGCTACATTAGCTGCATGCCAACCGACCACTGGGTTACCAGCGCCCTCTGCTGGGCCAAATAAATATCTGACGTAAATCACTGCAATGATTTTTTTTCTTTAAAAGTCCAATTGTTAAGTCACAAATACATTTTCAGTTGCACTTTAAAAAAAGAGAACTATTATGCAGTTTTGTATTGTTTACTATAGAACCAGAATTGAAATGAATAAGCTTCTTCTTAATTTGTATTATTCCTTTATTTATTTCATTCAAGATTTATTTTTAGTTAAATTGCATTGTTTTGAATAGTTTATCAAGGGATTCTTTTGACAATTAAAAATAAAAGGAAAATAATACAGTATTTTCTATTTTTTTCCCCCAAAAAAAGAAAGGAATATTTTTCAGTCATCATTTGTCTACAGTCCCATTTTGTAAAATAAATTGTGAGAGAATCGTATCGCGAACCCAGTATCGTGAATTGAATCGTATCGGGAGTTGAGTGAATCGGTACATCCCTACCTGTGGTACATAACCTGTTACTAGACATGTGTTAATCCAGTTCATCATATTAGTGCTGATTAGTGGAAGAACATCTTTAAATAGTGGAGTTGGGATTGGATCTAAAAGACAGGTTGCTGTTTTAGAATCACTAACTATTGAGGTCAGTTCAGATAGACCAATTGGCGTGAAACTTCATAAATAAAAGCTGCATGTTGGGGATATTTCAGGATCTGCTTTTTTTAAGAAATTATTGAGCACTCCTGCATTAGCTTTGTTTCTAATTGTTAGAATTTTATCAGTAAAGAAGTTGATGAATTTGTCACTGCTCAGGTTGACAGGAATAGAGGGTTCAACAGAGCTGTGGCTTTTGGTGAGCGTGGCTACATTGTTGAATAGAAATCAAGAATTATTTTTGTTTTCCTCTATTAAAGTTGAATAATAGGAGGTTCTAGCTTTATGGAGAGATTTTTTTACAAGTAAACATTTTTTCTCTCCAGGCAGCATGAACTTCTACCATATTCAGATTTATACCAGGGGGCGACCTTTTTATGAAATATCATCTTTTTAAGCGGGCCATCAGCATCCAGAGCTGTGCAGTGACAACATTGCACTGTTGATCAGATCATCTATTTTCTCTGTCGTTAGACATTGATAGCTACTCTCTGTTGAGATATCATATAGATCAAAGGTAAGCAATGATGGAACTAAATCTTTGAATCTGGCTACAGCTTTTTCAGACTGTGATGTACTATAGTGTACTCTTCTCTCATAGTTTAAGCAGGATGATATTCTGATTTCAAAAGATAACAGGAAGTGATCTGAAAGAGTAGGATTTTGAGGATATATTTTCAGGTGATCAATATCTAAACCATGTTAGAATATGGTCCAGGGCATGATAAAGATAATGAGTTGGTTTGTTTACATTTTGTGTAAAGCCGATTGAATCTAATAGTGAGAGAAATAATTTATTTAGGCTGTTGTTTTCATCATTAACATGAATGTTAAAGTCATCTACTGTGATAGCTTTATCAGTGCTCAGCACTAGATCAGTGAGAAAGTCAGAGAATTCAGAGAGAAACTCTGAATATGGACAAGGAGGACGGTAAACTATAACCAATGAAGTGGATTTTTCTATCTTGTTTTTGGATTACAAATTTCAAGGGAGAGGCTTTCGATTTCATTTTGGTTAAGTTTGGTTTTTGGGGTAACTTTTAAAAGTAAAGTTTGAGTGAAAAATTGCTGCCACTTCTCCTCCCCGACCACTCTCACGAAGAATATGGTGAGTACTAAGGGTGTAACAATACATGTATTTGTATTGAACCATTTCGGTACAGGACGTTCGGTTCGGGTACAGGGTTTTGCACGAGTGAGTTCCTGGAACAGAACTTAAATTTGCATGTGTTTATTTCCGCATGGCTAACGCTAGCAAGAAACAAGAGCTGGAGGACCCTCCCCTGTCACTAAAGTCTCCTGCTTGGGAACACTTTGGCTTCCAGGTGAAATACTGCAACGAAGAAAGACCAGTGGATAAAACGAGGGCAGTGTGCCGAAATTGTTCAGCTGAGGTTGGGTATGTGCAAATATCACTGCAACAAGACAGAAAACCTCCTTAGTGCAAATGCAGCTGACTTTGATATTCAAGCAGCCTCTGCCTAGTAATTCAGATCTGACCAAAGCTCTAACTACTGCCATCGGAATCTTTATATCAATCAATCAATCAATCAATCTTTATTTGTATAGCGCCAAATCATAACCAATGGTATCTCAAGGCACTTTACAGTAGAGCAGTCTTAAGGACGGACTCTTCATTTTATGGATACACACATATGCATATATACGTATATACACATACATATGTATCCCACACCCAACATGAATTCATCATGGCGGCAAGGAAAACCTTCTGTTAAGCAGCAGGAACCTTGTTTGGATCCCATTCCTATGATGAACAGCCATCCACGTTATGCTGTGTTGGGTGTGTGCAGAGAAAAGGGTGGAGACAGAGCCGCTGTGTCTCTGTAACTCCACACTGAGGATCCCACGGACCTGCAAGACAAAAGCCAGAAGGAGTACAGGAGCAAACACACAAGGGAAGAAGCAGACATAGAGGGAGTGTTTGAAAGAGGAATGGGACCCTCTCCGGTCCCTCTCTAACCTAAATGACCTCTCTCATAACGCCCTCTCCAACCTCTCTCCAACCGAGCATGCCAGACCCCCCCCCCCCCCCCCCCCCCCCCCGGCAGTCTATGCCTATTGCATCTTAACTATGAGCTATGAGCTGGTTCCTAACTAAAAGCTTTACCAAAGAGGAATGTTTTGAGCCTAACCTTAAAGGTAGAGAGGGTGTCTGCCCCCCGAACCGTGGTTGGTAGATGGTTCCAGAGAAGTGGGGCCTGATAACTGAAAGCTCTTCCTCCTATACTACTTTTAGAGACAAATGGAACAACGAGTAGTCCAGCATTTTGAGAGCGTAGTGTTCTGGGGGGATTGTATGGCACTACAAGCTCCTTGAGATAGACTGGTGCCTGTCCATTTAGGGCTTTATAAGTGAGAAGAAGAATCTTGAATTCTATTCTATATTTTATGGGAAGCCAATGCAGAGAGGCTAATACAGGAGTAATGTGATCTCTTCTCCTAGTTTTAGTCAGTACACGTGCTGCAGCATTTTGAACCAGCTGAAGTGTCTTAAGCGACTTGCTCGGGCAGCCTGCTAAAAGAGAATTACAATAATCCAGTCGAGAGGTAACAAAAGCATGGACTAGCTTTTCGGCGTCGCCCTGAGACAGGATAGATCTGATTTTAGCAATGTTACGGAGATGAAAGAAGGCAGTTCTTGAAGTTTGTTTTATGTGAGAGTTGAAGGATAAATCCTGATCAAATAGAACCCCAAGGTTTCTAACAGTTGTGCTTTGTGCCAGAGTAATGCCATCTAGGGCAGTTAGGCTAGCATAGGTTTCTCTAAGGTGTCGCGGGCCCAGTACAATGACCTCAGTCTTGTCTGAGTTGAGAAGAAGAAAATTTTGGTCCATCCAGGCCCTAATGTCCTTTAGACAGGCCTCAAGTTTAGATAGCTGATTTGTCTCACCTGGCTTCATTGATACATACAGTTGGGTATCATCAGCATAGCAGTGGAAGTTAACAGAGTATTTTCTCATAACATTACCAAGGGGGATCATATAGATACAGAAGAGGATTGGACCTAGCACAGAGCCCTGAGGAACCCCGTAGCTTACTTTAGTGTACACAGAAGACTTATTATTCACGTGTACAAACTGGTACCTATCAGATAGGTAGGACTTAAACCAGTTTAGGGCAGTCCCTGTGATTCCAAGTGATTTCTCTAATCTCTCTAGTAGAATATAGTGATCTATAGTGTCAAAAGCTGCACTAAGATCTAATAAAACCAGCACTGAGAGGATAAAAGCAGAGGATAAAAGCTGTTAACAAGCTGAGAGAAGCCTATTTTTACAATATCTTGTGTATTTTTTGTTTGAAAATATTATTATTATCAGGCAACACTTTACAACAGTATAGTATTTGTTTTTTTGCTTTTTTTTTTTTTAATTTTATTTTCATATTGTGTATAATGTTAAATACATTGTTGGTTTACTAAAGTTTTGAATGAACAAGCACATTTATGTTTTGCATTTTCCAGCAGGATTGTAAGAAGTTGTGCTGCTGTAGCACGTGACTAAATCGTTCTATACCCCTATTTAATGTAGGAAGAAATGAAGGCTAGAAATGAATATTTCGTGGGTAACATTTGATTAAGTTTGTTTAAGATCACAGTGTGTGATGGCATTAAATAATCTAATATTCCTTGTTATTGAATCACCAATATTGAGTGTAATTTGCGGGAAGAGAGCGTTAGGAGTGAGTGTGCACCTGTTATACTTGCTGGGATTGTCCAGCGGGTGGATCACAGCTGGCTGTGGTGGAGTTTCCGTCCTCGGAGTTGACTGGCATTGGGGCGTCTGTGTGGGAACGTCTAGTGGTGCTCGGGTTGCAGAAAGCTGCAGCACAGTCTCTGTTACGGGCTCCGGTTGGCGTTGAAGCGGCTCTGCTTCTAACTGCGCGAGGGTCGCTGATGTCTGTGGGTGATCCTCTGTCATCAGATGGCATTGAAGTGGTGCGGCAGTAGCATGCCTCTGGACTGAAGCTTGGAGGAGGTTTCGACGAGATAAAGAGGAGGTTTTTGTCCTGTGGGAATTTAATCCAGGCGGTGGTGGAGGCGCTTTTTTGGCGGTTGTTTTGGTCGGCTTAATTGTACTGAGTTTGTCCCACTTTTTCACATGAGAGAGCTTCAAAACAATTGTGGAGAGTAAGAGGAGGAGGGACACCATTTTCCGTGTTATTCTGTCGCGTATGTCCACGGACAACAACCTCAGCCCACGATGGCAGGTGTTGTTATCACATGGACTATTATGGAGGAAGGATGACAGCGTTAATGATTGCTGTACAACGGTGTCTGTATATTTGGTGAGTAATTCATCTTTCTTTTTTAGCTCGTTAGAAAGGCAACAAATCTCTTCCCGTAGTTTGGTCATTTCTTTGTTGGTGCTAAGTAGCAAAATGTCTTTCTCTGACGGCAGGTGAGGAGCAGCGTCTCCACCGTCTGTAGATGCGTTTGTAGATGCGGCCATCATGTGGTACTCACGGAATGAAAGCGGCTCCATCGTCCCCAGCAGCTGACATTAACAGCAGCTAACGATCACAGCAGCTAACGATCACAGCAGCTAACGATCACAGCAGCTAACGATCACAGCAGCTAACTATCACACTAGCTAACTACAACAACAGCTAACTATAACAGCAGCTAACTATGACAGCAGCTAACTATAACAGCAGCTAACTATGACAGCAGCTAACTATCACACTAGCTAACTACAACAACAGCTAACTATGACAGCAGCTAACTATAACAGCAGCTAACTATGACAGCAGCTAACTATGACAGCAGCTAACTATCCTAGCAGCTAACTATCACATTGACCTGACCCTGACCAAACAAACACTGACCAAATTATGTATGTTCATTTGTTCACTTCTTTTGTCACCTCCATTTTTATTTAATTACTTGTTAAACTAACAAAAAAAAATTATAATAATAAAAATAAATACATAAATATAAATAAATAAATAAATAAATAAATAAATAAATAAATAAATAAATAAATAAATAAAAACAAAATAAAAAAATAAAACAAATTAAAGGGAACATATTATGAAAAATCCACTTTTGCAGTGTTTTTGATCACATATGAGGTAATTTGAGTGTCTACCAGCACACAAACTATGAAATAAATCCACCCAGTCGTTTGTTTGTGTTCTCTGTAAGTCTGATAACACAGAGAAATGTTCTCAGTTTCATTTTTTTGAGTTTGTGACGTCACAAGCTAAACTCCGCTGGTGACAATTTTAAAGTTTAAATGATCAATTTACGGAGTTACTAAAGGATGAGTTCACCCAGAATGGAGGCTTATTCAAGAATAATTGCCCTGGTTGACCAAAACTCAGCACAGATATGTCATTTATGCCACAGTGAACTGTTTTAAAAGGTGAAAAATTGGTATAATATGTCCCCTTTAAATTAAATAAAGTATAATAACCCTGACACACACTCACTCACTCTTTTGTATAAACTTTATTTGTTCTTGCTTGTTTATTTATAGGTTCTGTGGAAATGCATTGGTTGGTTTTAAAGCAGTTCCGTATCTGCAGTTTTCTTTAACTATTTGTTCAAAAATGCACAAAGCGTGTTTTTGGTGTATATCTATTTTGGAGTTGAAGCCAAAAGAGAAAAATGCACCAGCCACCACTGATACTTATACTGTGCTGTAAAAGTCAGTGACGATGGACTTTTTTTTATCACCTACAGTTTATATCGATTCATTTCATACATGCTCCATCTCTAGATTGTGGTTGTTACGTTTTATAATATTGGTCATAAATCACTAGTTTACACACATTCTAGACTGCAGTCTGGTTATAGTTTCCTATTACTGTAATTATTCCATGTAATCTCTTCAATTGATTGGTCAGGTCTAGGGTCAGATTTTTCAATCTGGAAATCTTCAACAAGAAGAAAACAGAGACGTAAAAGTATAAAGATAATCTGTAAATCAGCAGATTCTATTTTTACAACCTCAGAGTTACTTACTGTATGTCCTCAGAGATGGTTTTCTCTTCGACCTTGAGCTTTTATTCCACTCCTGGTTGAAGACAAACTCAACCTCACAAAAAGCTCTCACACTTTAACACAATGATCTCTCTGCTTGTTGCTGATGACTTGTTGCTTTGAAATGAATAAAATACCAATAATTATATCTTCATTTGTATCCATTCAAAATCATAATTCAACATTTAGCATTATATTCTGTTTTATTTCTTTTTAAAATACTGCATTAAAGCCGTCGATGGTGAAAGAATGTAGAGCAGAAGTAAGTTTCCATTGGAAGATCTTTGTTGAACTAGGATTGTATTATATTTTAGTATTTATATTTTAAACTGTAAGTGCATTGAAACAATCACCTCTATCTGATCATGATTTAGTTGAAACAGTTTCTCTTTTCTAAACAGTCACAACACCTATGGACCATAGACATCTGGGTTCACTCATAGATATAGTTGAAGCAAGGGGTGGGGCCAATTTTAATTGTAATTGATAATCAATTACTGTGTCCTGCTTAAATTTATGTTTGTGGAGGCGGTTATTTTTCCTGGTTTTACACTGTGTTCTGTCTTTAGGGAAACCAGTCTCAAACTGGCCATTTTTCCTCTCACTTCTATGGCTGCTCTGGTGTGTTGATGTGTATTCTGCAACTACCAAGTCAAATTCCTAGTATTGTTCTAAACTGTACCTGACAAATAAAACATTCTGATTCTGATTATAATTGATGAAGATTATATGTTTAATTTTGATTTTAAAAAATATGTTGTTGTAGTAATAATGAAATTGTAATTGAGTTTAGATAATTGACTTTGTAATTCAATTCAATTCAACTTTATTTGTATAGCGCAATTTACAGCAAAGTCATCTCAATGCGCTTATCAAAATATAAAATTCATTATCAGAAAGAAAAAACTCAACAAGATCCACATGAACAAACATTTAGTGACAGTGGGAAAAAACAACTTCCTTTTAACAGGAAAACATCTCTGTTAGAACCAGGTTCAGAGGTGGCAGCCATCTGCGTGGACTGGTTGTGGTTAGTGGACAGAAGGACCAACAGAACAGGATAGAGAGATAGAACATCAGAGTGTTCCAGACTAGTTGAGCCGTGAACCACAGATCAGGAAGTGACATCATCAGCTTCACCTGAAACAGAGCAGAGAGAGAAGAACGAGGAGAAGACACTGACTGCAGAAAAACATGATACATTATTATCAAGTCAGCCTGTGTTGGCCTTGGGCCTCACTCCTATTGCCTAGTCAGCACCAGTGTTGGGAACGTTACTTTAAAAAAGTAATTAGTTATAGTTACTCACTACTTGTTCAAAAAAGTAACTGCGTTAGTAACTAAATTACTCTATAATGAAAGTAACTCATTACCAAGGAAAGTAACTATTTACGTTCTTGTTAACAAAAAAAGTTGCTATATGTCAAATAATTCAGATTTTTTAGATGCGTGTGTCGTTGTGAGGTGCTTCATTAATTTTGAGTTGCTTACAACGGATGTCGACAAAGTCTTTACTCCTGGATATAATGAACACTTCACATGTACGTTCTTCCCTTTGACCATAATTAATTTAAAGTAGTGTTTGTATCGTCACCTTAAAAAAGTCAACTTTTCATCAGATTGTTCCACGCTCACCATCTCTGCTGATTCATCAAATCTGTAGTGTGTGTGTGTGTGTGTGTGTGTGTGTTGGCACGTCGCCTTAGCCAATCATAATAGCTCACCTTGTTTTTAACCCACCTCCTCACAACAGTCGAGTCAGAAGCCGGGGATGCTTTCGGCTAACAGTTTATTTAATCAATACATGTAACGCACCGCATTAAACGTTCAGTAACGATAACGGCGTTGTAATGGCATAAAAAGTAATTAGTTAGATTACCCCGTTACTGAAAAACAAACGCCGTTACCTAACATCGTTACCTAACATCGTTACCTAACACCGTTACTTTAAACGCCGTTATTCCAAACACTGGTCAGCACTTATTATAAAGGTGATGAATCTCTTCCTGTTTATTGGTAAGCTAACAGTGATTCTAAGGTCTGTAAATGTGACGGTTCACAGACGAGCTCGTGTCTGCTCTAGTGGTTAGATTATGTTATGATTCAGTCCTGTTATGTGGACTATAAATCATAACCAGCTACATTACAATGTGAATCTGATTGTTATGTTTCTTTGATGGTGTTTTAGGATGTTGAGTTTGTTAGATGGCTAAATGCTTGTTCATGTGGATCTTGTTGGGTTTTTTCTTTCTTATTATAAATTAAATATTTTGATAAGCGATAAGAGATGACTTTGTTGTAAATCGTGCAATACAAATAAAGTTGAATTGAATTAACAGCAGAAACATATGAAATTGTCACTGGTGTTGACATTGGTTGTCTCGATTTGCAATGCCCTGCCTACCCAACCCTAGTGCTCACGGCATGTCACTGGAAATAGAGGAATGGTTGATATTGTTTTTAAAAATGTGCATATATTCTCTTGATCTGATGTGGTTTTGATGGTATAAATCACATCTTTCACATATGAGAAAAGAGAAATGTGTATTTTCCCACAGCCAGCAGCTCAGCTATGTTCTCACCCTGAGGCCATGAGTGAGGTTAGGATAAAAACAGTGACACAGGCTCATAACAGTCATACCTGCATAATGTTACCATTGAATTCCTCTCTGTCAGTGAGAGAAGTTCAGTCTCTAATCCATGAAGATAACAGAGACCATTTAAAATACACACAGAATGATTGAGAACCTCATACATACTGTATGTATAAAGTAGCTGATGGTAGTGATGAAGCTAATCCACAGTGATAACACATGATGTTGGACATTCTGCTCTCAGCTCTATTATTATTACATTATATCCTGTTAGAGTGGCAAACATAAAGGTCATAATTATTCCTCTTCTCATGCTGTCTGAGACATTTTGATCTGGATTGTCAGAGCCTCATCTGATCATTAATCAGTTCAATTGTAATGGAAAAATTCACTTCTCTAGTAACTGTAAAGTTCTCACAGATGTGTTTCATTTTTACGAGATTTGATGTTTAATTGATTGGTGCCGATTTCCCTTATTTTGGGCGATCGGCCGATCCTTGCATATGAAACCGATCTTTTCCGCTGATCTTTTCTACCTCCACAAAGATCATAAAGTCAGCCACTGTCCTCTTCTGCTGTGAGATGACTGACAGGCCCCGCCCACCAGGTCATGTGATCGTGTGTGCACATGCCTCTGCTACACAGGATAACACTCAGGACCTCAAGTGGGAGTTGAACATCAGCTCCCTTATCAAAAAAGCTCAGCAGAGGATGTACTTCCTGCAGCAGCTGAAGAAGTTCAGGCTTTCAACAAAGATGATGGTGAACTTCTACAGCTCCATCATCCAGTCCATCCTCTGCTCCTCCATCACCATCTGGTACGCTGCAGCTACGGCCAAGGACAAGGCCAGACTGCAGCGTATCATCCACTCTGCAGAGAAGGTCATCGGCTGCAATCTGCCCTCCCTCCAGGACCTGAACCCCTCCAGGATTTTGAGGCGTGCAGGAAAGATTGTGGCCGACCCCTCCCACCCTGGTCATAAACTGTTTCAATCTCTCCCTTCTGGAAGGAGGTTTAGGTCCATCAGGACCAGAACCTCCAGACACAAAAACAGCTTCTTTCCCTCTGCCACCATCCACATGAACACACCCCCAGTCACCCACTGAACCCCCCCCCACCTGATCACCACCTCCATGATGACATTATCTGCTGCACTGTTTATATATATTTATATTTATCCTATTTATCCTTTATTTATTTATCCTTTATTCTATATCTATCCTTTATTTATCCCTCATCCTTTGTATTTATCATTATTATTATTATTGTTGCTGGGTTGTTCTTTGTTTTTTTTATTTTCTTTGTTGTTTGTTTTGTGCACCAACTACCAAGACAAATTCCTTGTACTGTCCTTAAAACTGTACATGGCCATTAAAAACATTTCTGATTCTGATTCTGATTCTGAAACGACACCCGGAGCACGGTTAGCTTAGCATGTCGACAGTTTGGCAGTATTAGACAAAAAAAGAGAGCCAAGGATCGCAATTCGTAATTCCTGTAACACAGAAATAAGTCGTAGTTTTAGGAACTTTTATCCTGTAAACTGTTGCAAGTTATTGTTATATTAATATTTTTACTTTTAAATATCCACAAAGCCGCTGCATTTAGACATTTTTGTTTTTGCTCTACAAGGAAACTTAAAACTTTATTGGTGCTTTGAGATGTTTTGTAGATTATTATTTTATCATCTACCTCAAACCCTGTGATTTTCTTTATTTGCTGACTGTGCACTTTATTTTAGTCAAAGACCTCCAAACAGGTCTGCAGTACATGTTTGTTTTTAAAACGTGAAAAATGAAAGACTAAAGGAACTGATATAATTTAGTATTTTGCACAGCAATGATCTAAACTTTTAATTTGATGTTTATCCAACGGTGGAAAGAGAACTGAAATATTCTACTCAAGTAACATTACCACTAACTACCTGGATGTTATGACCCTTGGTCTTTGTATTGTGAGGAGATATTAAACGTCATGTTTTCTTCTCAGGTGGAGCTCGTCTGTGGTGATTGAGGAAAGGGGCGTCGACATCCACTGACCAAGTGGCTCCTGATTGGCTCACTGCAGACTGCTCAGGTATAAAGACCAGCTTCTGTTACCTGTTCTGTTCTGTTCTACTTCAAGCTAAAAATCAAACATCCCCTTTTCAAAATAAAAGCATCTCCTTTAGCTCTTTTGTAAATAGGGTTTTTATTTTGAAGTTAACAGGAAGTTTAGTTCAGAACTCAGCTGCCCGCATCACTCCTGTTCTCCACTGGCTCCACATTCACATCCACCACACTGCCCCCCCCCACCTGACTGATCTCATCCACGTCTACACTCCATCTCACTCCCACAGATCCTCTTCCTCCATTCATCTGTTCACTCCCCCAGCCCGCCTCACCACCATGGCTCTGGAACTCACTACCTCTGGAGCTCAGGAACATGGACTCATTCTCACAATTCAAAGCTGAACTCTCTGAAAATGTGTAAAATATGTCTATGTGAGTTTTATGGATCAAATGAACACATGTTTATTTTCTACTTGGTCACTTTCTTACTTCAGAGATATTTAGCCTCAGTGTGCTTCAGGTTTTTAACCATAGGTTCCAAATGCATCTTGGGAAACTTGGAAGTAAACTTCAGTGGGAACGCCCGTCATCCTAATCATACTATAGTATATACTAGACAGTTATACTCATTGAGTTTGTAGTGTGTAGGATATTTGTGAGACATTTACAACACAAACCATAACTGTCTAAAGCACAGAAGGCTGAGTTGTATCGTTCATTGGTTTATTTGTAGGTGGGCGGGGCCACTCTGAGATGGTCTGAACATGTGACCAAGATATAGGACAAAAGATGTTGCAGGTAGACATGAATGTGAATAAATTCTTATTTAGGTTTTGTTCTTTTTCTTTAGCAATTTAATCATTTCCTTTAAAACTGCATTTCATGATTTTGAGTATAATTAACAATAAATAAACAATATGGATAATTTAATGTATTATTGATGACCTTTCTCCCTATAATTAAACATTAGGACTTCATCCAGCTCTCGTCTCATATAAACTCTACATAACGTTGCCGTTGTTTAACCTCCAGCGTGTGTTTAAAGTTGCTGAAACTTTAGACTGATGGTTGCTTTCCCGCAGCCTGAACAACTGCAAAGTGCAGCAAAGTTCAGCGATTATAAATGATTCTGAGTGGAAAAGTAATGCTGCGTTCCAACATACTGTATCACATTGCAGATTATGGAGATTTAACCAGGTACTCTGTGACAAATTACATTTTTAAAGCAACCTCCCAACCCCATTGGCCCCTACATTCCACCTGGAGCCCCGGAGCAGCGCTGCATTGGACCAGCGGTTCCTCTAATCCTTTGTGACACCAGCCCGTATTCCATCCATTTAGAGTCGCTGCCAGACATATTGAGAGCTAACGCTAACCATGTGTGTGTAGCTGTGGCTGCTGCTCTATTACACCTCCTGCTCCCTCACATTCATTCCACTTTCTAACTCATTTTTCTTTCCCTGTCTGTCTTTAGAACTTTAGAAATGCACTCTTGGAATAAAAGCCAGTAAAGTGTCTGTGTAGAATATGTGTCCCGTTAAAAGGTTTCCAATGATAGGTTGTCAATAGGCCAATGAAAAGCAATTAGCAGTAAGATGTGAGCATGTGAGCAGCTTCTTTCACACACACGGTTTGTTCAGGTTCTTCTTCTGTGGTAACGGAGACTCGGTGTAGAACATGAAGATCTGTTCAAAGTAGGACCAGTGACTGAGAGAAACATTCATTTATTATTGATTTATTAGTTTATTTAGGAGGGACAGAACAAAGAATATTGTTACATTTAAACCATTGTCATGTCCAGCTAGCCAAAGGCTATAATTTGCTGACCCAACATAAAACAAAGGCAAACAGTGACACAAAGTTATACATAAAACAGACTAAAATACAAATAATAAATATGAAAATAATGGCATTTTTCAAAATTAATTTGGTATTCACAGCCCTGGTTTAACTGTAACCAATGCTTCACTCTACAGTTATACCAGTTCAGATCAATGATGGTTTCCAGTTCAACAGTAGGTTGTTACAGATCTGGAGCCTTTGATCTGAAGGTACTTTGACTAAAAGTGGGTTTACATTGAACTGGTCTACAGTCACCGTTTACAGCACCTCTAGTGGTGACACCGTGGGTTACATTTCTCCAACAATTTACATACAGTACAATGTCAGACACAGGATTATTGTTCTGTCAAACTGCCTGTGAGCTGCCTTTCACCCTCCTGCTAAGCAGGGGAGGGGCCTTGTGGAAGCCCCTCCCACATGTGAGTGTGCACACCTGATTCTTTTTAAGCACAAACCAGCCACTGTGGGAGCATGGAGGCAATGGCAATGCATGCCTCAGAGAAGAAAGTTCTGTTTCCTCAGCTGGGACTAAACTTTGTGCAAAAACTGTTATTATGAATGGATGGGCAGCTGGTAAGCACCTACATAACCACAAGCATAAAAAACTTCTGTTAGGTGGACAATTCATTTAAAATGGACAGGAAACAGATTGACATTGTTTGGATTGAAAAATTAAGTTGAATGCATTTTTTTCTTCTTAATTTATTTATAAAGTTTAGCAATTTATTTACTGTTTACTGGCAAATGCAAGGATTATTATTGAGTTTGATGCTTGTTTAATTTAATGGGTTATCATGTTTATTTCCAGTGCCATGTTAACTGCAGAGATAAAAGTACTAAGTTAACTTACTACTAACAATCTGATTTTGTTAAAGAATTTAGTTAAAAAGGGTGAAAAGCTAAATTTGATTTCAACCAACAAATGGTTGTCTAATTGGTTTTGTACTGTTTATTTTCTTTTTGAGGTTTTTCACCTGAACTGATGTTCCGACCCACAAAAATTACGAAATAAAAAGAAAAAGGAAAAGTAATTGAAGGTCTGGTTCATTGAGTGAAGTCCAGGAATCCCCATCCAATAAAGAGCAGTTCCCTCAAGTCAGGAACAGCACAAAAATTGAGATTGACTTGACAGTGAAAAACCAGTAAATACTGGATAAGAACCAGAATAAGTTGTGGTGAATCTGCAAGGTCCAGAGGGAAGAAAACTTCAAGTACTGGCCTGAGAGCAGTGAGACCTAAAATGGCAGCCTCTATAACTTTGCAGCAACTAAAAGCCATCCGAACATCTGCAAAACGTCAATTCTCCAGATTGGCAAATAATGTGACCAGAATGCACACTTTGATGTCCGAGGAGGAGCTCAAAGACAGTTTCACAAAACTCACACTAGAGACAAACAAAGTCATTGAAGCTAATGATGATGTCGAAGCCCAGTACATGGCAGAAAATGAATCTGAGCGGAACGAAGAAGCGCTAGATGAGGCGCAAAAAGCCGACTTAGAGAAAACTGCAACTGAGTGTGAAAAGAAACTAAAAGAGCTGAAAGACTTAATTCAGAGTACATTGTGGGCCAACTATGGAGAAGATGAGCTGACGCTGGCAGTGCAGACAGCAGAGACCGAGGCAGAACGTGTGATGACCATTGAACCCAGTGAAGACAAAGAAGCCTTTGATTTCATGGTTGAGCATCTCAAGAGCATGGTGGAGACTGCAAAGAAGTCACAAATAAAGTGGAAATGCTGGGCGCCCCCTGCAGAGCATAAGGAGTTTCATGGTCGAATCAGAGAACTTGAGGTTATCCTCCCCAAGCTCACATCAAGGAAGGCAGACTTCATTCGGGCAAAGGCCAGAAAAGAGTCATCAAGATTGATGGATGCATCTTTGGTCAACTACTCAACCCCAATCATCAGACTAAAACCAGCATCCCTGCCCAAATTTACTGGAGTTAGACGTGAGTTCTATCGCTGGAGGAGGGACTGGGAGTCACTCCAAGCTCAAGGTGAACCATCGGGGTCAAGAGAAATAAAGAAATTCCAGCTCATCGACAGCATTGATGAAAAAGTTATAAAAGATCTTCGCCTCTCAAGTCACAACACCGCAGATGACATATTTCGTGTCATGGAAAACCGTTTTGGTAATAAAACAAGTATTGCTATTGAGATTGTGGAAGAAATCCAAAGTACCCCGGTTATTAGATCTCATCAACCAAAGAAAATAATTGAGCTCATACAGACAGTTGAGAAAGCCCTCTCAGACCTGAGTGACCTTGATGAAGTTGGTGCAATAAAAAATCCACTTGTCATCAGGTCTATTGAAAGTAAGCTCCCTGATGTGCTAAAGAAGGAGTGGCTTCTTCATGCAGCAGAAAAAGGCAATGCCCTAACTCAAGCACGAAGGTTTGACTATCTCCTCACTTTCCTTAAGAGCCAGGAAGTCATTTATGAACAGCTGGATCAGTTAAGTGACGAGCCACCCAAGTCTAGGCCCGAACAAAGACAAGCCCGAACCAGGGCCTCAAACCAAGCCAGCAGCCAATCATTGGGATGTGTGGTCTGTGGAGAAGGAGGGCATAGAAGAAAGCTCTACTTCTGCAGAAAATTCCGCGTGCTAAAGCTGTCTGAAAAGAAGGATGCAGTGAGAAAGCTTGGAGGATGCAAAAGATGCCTTGAAGTTCATTCAGATTGTGATGGCTGTTCCAAGACTGAGTTCATCTGCAAAGATCCAAGCTGCAAGGGAAGTTCTGGGCATCACATCTATCTATGTCCAAATCGGGAGAAGGCTAAACATGGAACAGTGGGAGGAGGCAACAACCGGAAGAGTTATACAGAAGCTCAAGAAGAATTTGTTCAAAAACTTCCTCCTGAACTTGCCCAACAGTGTCGACACGTCTTTTCTAACACTGCATCAAGAAATGTACAGATCTCCAGTCGACGAAATCTCCTGGAAGAATACGGTATAGCAGAATGGCCAGTAATCATGATGCTGCTTGAGGTCACTGCAAATGCAGGTCAAAAGGTTGGAACCCTAATTGACCTTGCGTCAGACACCAACTACATCACACACAAAGCGGCAAAGCGCTTAAAGTTGAGAAGCGAAGCCATTACTCTTGTTGTCCATGGAGTTGGAGGTATGGAGGTCACAGTAAAAACAATGCGATACCTCCTAAAGATCCGTGTCCGTAATGACAAATCGACCTATAACTCCCACCAGCTAGTCTGCTATGGACTTGATGATATCGCAGACATCCACCATCCTGTCACAGCCAAGCAACTCCAGAAGTTTTTCCCAGATATCCCCCTCTTTGAATTACAAAGACCAAAAGAAGTAGACCTTCTAATTAGTCACAAGGAAGGTAGACTGGCTCCTCAGAGGGTGAGCATGGTGGGAGACCTTGTGCTATGGGACGGCCCACTTGGGAAAACAGTTGCTGGCAGCCATCCTGAGCTTTCTGAACAAACCACCATTTCAGCTCATGCATCGCAAACCCACTTTGCAAGATCAATGAGGACAGCAGCTGTAAACTACAAAGAACTTACCCACTCCTCACCTACTATCAAGCACTCATACGCTACAACCACTGCTCAAGACTTCCTTAACTGGTGGAAGTGGGATAGTATCGGCGCTGCCTGCAATCCAAAATGTGGCGGTTGTCGGTGTGGAAACTGCCAACCTGGTGGTAAGGACATGACCCTAGCAGAAGAGCGGGAATTGGAGGTCGTAAAGAGTGGTTTGACCTATATCAGTGCTGATGAACACAGTGAAAATCCCCATTGGCATGCAAGCTATCCATGGCTCGATGATCCATCCACTCTGCCAAACAATAGAAGAGGAGTGGAGGCAACCTTCCTCAGAACAGAAAGAAAGCTTGCCAAAGAACCACTGTGGAAGGCAGCTTATACTGTTCAAATACATGAAATGGTTGACCGTCGTGCAGCAAAGAAACTGTCCAGAGAAGAGCTACTTACTTGGACTGGACCTCTTTGGTACATAAGCCACCTCATCGCTCCCAACCCACACTCTGTTACAACTCCGGTCAGACTTGTCTGGAATAGCAGTCAGAAATACCAAGGTCAGAGTCTTAATGATCATCTGCTAAAAGGTCCAGATGTCCTGAACCTAATCAGAGTAGTCCTCCTAAAGTTTCGCCAAGGCTCCTACGCTGCCCTAGGAGACATCAGTAAAATGTACAACTCTGTATGGCTTGAGGAGAAAGAAGTCCATTTGCACAGATTCCTATGGCGTGACTCGAAGGATGAAGAGTTGGAGGAGTTTGCTATCACCAGAGTCAACATCGGAGATAAGCCAGCAGGTTGTATAGCCCAACTCGCCATGAGAGAAACTGCAAACCTACCTCAGTTCAGCCACCTGCTAGATGAGAGGAAAGTATTACAAGAACACAGCTATGTGGATGACATTTTGACATCCCACAATGATCTGGAGAAGCTCAAGACCATCACACAAAATGTGGAGCTGATTCTGAAAGCTGGTGGGTTCACCCTAAAACCCTGGGTCTTCTCAAGCCAAAGTAAAGGGGAGAGTAGAAAAGTTTTGCCAAAAATAGTTGTCCTGCCAAATCAGCTGAAGGACGAGGATAATAAAGCACTTGGTCTGGGCTACACAGTGGGTGAAGACAAGCTACATGTCATGGTGAAAATCAACTTCTCAAAGCGGAAGAAGAAAATGAGACTTGGGCAAGACCTTTTGCTGAAGGAAGTAAGAGATCAGACACCAGACCCACTGAACAGGCGGGAACTGCTCAGCCCAGTTGCTGGACTTTATGATCCAATTGGCTTGATGACACCTGCAAAGCAAAAGGGAGCAATTTTGGTCAGAAGGGCTTTTCAGGAGGCAAAGCCAAAGAACTGCTTTGCCAAAGACACTTGGGACCTCCCCCTGTCAGACGAGCTCCGCAGAGGCGCTATCAATTTGTTTGAAGAATATGTCCAATTAGGACAAATCAAGTTCACCAGAGCCCTGACACCACTTGGGGCCATAACTGAGCCGCTTGCGGTAACCTTCTCGGACGGCAGTGAGTCTTCCTATGGTGCTGTCTTATATCTTCGATGGGGTTGCAATGGAAGCATCACAGTTAGACTCGTGGAGTCAAAAGCAAAATTGACGCCTCTCAACCAGAAGGGAGACACTGTCAAGGCAGAATTGTGTGGTGCTGTCTTCGCCAGCCGCCTGAAAAAGTACTTCGAACAACACTCGCAGATCAAAGTCAAACAGTGGTACCATTTTGTGGACAGCCAGACAGTCCTTTGTGCTATTCAACGCGAAAGTTATGGTTTTCAAACATTCTTTGCAAACAGGATCGGAGAGATCCAGAGTAGCACAAAAGTACAGGACTCGTGGTGGATCCCTGGACAAGCCAACATAGCTGACATCATCACTCGAGGGGCAGAGCCAAAAGAGTTGGCCGAGGATTCAGAGTGGCAGAAAGGGCCAAAGTTCCTGAGTCTCCCTGAAAATGAGTGGCCAATTATGTTGGCAAAAGATGTGTCTGTAGCTGCCAGAGAAGGTGTTAATCAGATACAGAAAAAATCATTTGTGGCAGTACTGACCAGAGCTCAAGCAAAGGCAATCCCACCAAAGAAAAGTCACCGGCCACCTGCTGGGGTAGCGGTGCAGAACTTACTGAATGAAAGACGATTCAGTGTCCTGTCACGTCTTCTAAAGACTGTTGCCTTGGTCTGGAGAGCAGCCAAAAAGTTTGCAGGCTCCAGCCAAATCCTAAAAACACCAAAGTGGGAGGCCATCCCGGAGGATGGAGTTATCACTGCCACAGAAAGGCAAGATGCGTTAAGAGACATTTTTCTTGCAACACAGCATGGGGTGATCTTCCCTGCCACCACAACTGACCGCTTGGTAGTTTACAGAGAGCCAGAAACTGGGTTGCTAACCTGCGGTGGAAGAATTCAAGCCTTTAAAGAAGATGGTGTCACAGTCCCACTCGTACCACCGGATGCATGGATCTCAACATTACTGGCACGGGAGGCTCATAGCAAAGGTCACGAGGGTATAGCTGCAACTCTACTGCAGATGAGGAAGACAGCCTGGATCGTTCAAGGGCGGAGAGTAGCCAAAAAAGTTGTTGAAGGCTGTGTATCTTGCAGAAAGTATAAAGTAAAAAGATGTCAACAAGTAATGGGTCACTTACCACATGAAAGATCCAGTCCCACCGCTCCCTTCGAGTTCACTGCAGTTGATCTCTTTGGACCTTACTTGGTCAAAGACGATGTCAGGAAACGAGTTACACTGAAAGTATGGGGTGTTGTTTTCAGCTGTATGGCCAGCAGAGCTATCCACACAGACCTGGTGAGCAATATGTCAACAGGGAGTTTCCTGATGGCATACCAGAGGTTTACCGCAATTAGAGGGCACCCAAGAAAGATCTGGTCTGATGCTGGGACAAATTTCGTCGGTGCAAAGCCTATTCTAAATGAACTTTACCAGTTTCTAAACCAAGAAAAAGCTGCTCTCGAAGAGACAGCTGCGAAAAATAGCACCATCTGGGAGTGGCAGATCCAGCCGGCAGATTCTCCGCACCGCAATGGGGCAGCTGAAGCGGCTGTCTGTGTTGTCAAAAAGGCACTCCAAAGCTTAGACAAAGAGAATGGACTCACTTTCAGTGAATTTCAAACTGCCTTACAGCTTGCCGCCAACCTCGCCAATGAACGTCCAATTGATGCCAGGGTGCAGAGCCGTGAAGATGTAGTACAATACGTGACTCCTAACATGCCTCTCTTGGGTCGTGCCTCCCCAGGAGGCGATATCCAAACCTTTGATTTTACAAATTATTCTTACAAAAGATTAAGAGAGATGCAGTGCCAAGTCAACAAGTTCTGGAGGTCATGGAGTCAGCTGGCGGGCCCTAATCTGTTTGTGAGAAGCAAGTGGCATACCTTGCACAGGAACATTGCTGTTGGTGATATTGTGTGGATCTGTGATCAGAATGCCATGAGGGGGCAATTAAAACTTGGACGGGTGGAGAAAGTCAACCCTGATCAAAAAGGCATCGTCCGAGATGTACATGTGAAGGTGGTTCAAAGCTCCTGCGTCCCGACAACCCGACCTTCCATGGCCCGCAAACCAGTGGTCCAAAGCGGACCGAGCATCCAATCTACAATTCTACATAGAGATGTCCGGCGGCTGGTGGTTCTTCTACCAATCGAGGAACAAGATGAAGACAACGGGGAGCATCACAAAGGACTTTAATGGGCAGGTTGCAGTTGTCGATTCGTGCGGTCTTCCCAGCAGTTCCTGCATGAAGACCGAGTGGGAGGTGTTCTGTCAAACTGCCTGTGAGCTGCCTTTCACCCTCCTGCTAAGCAGGGGAGGGGCCTTGTGGAAGCCCCTCCCACATGTGAGTGTGCACACCTGATTCTTTTTAAGCACAAACCAGCCACTGTGGGAGCATGGAGGCAATGGCAATGCATGCCTCAGAGAAGAAAGTTCTGTTTCCTCAGCTGGGACTAAACTTTGTGCAAAAACTGTTATTATGAATGGATGGGCAGCTGGTAAGCACCTACATAACCACAAGCATAAAAAACTTCTGTTAGGTGGACAATTCATTTAAAATGGACAGGAAACAGATTGACATTGTTTGGATTGAAAAATTAAGTTGAATGCATTTTTTTCTTCTTAATTTATTTATAAAGTTTAGCAATTTATTTACTGTTTACTGGCAAATGCAAGGATTATTATTGAGTTTGATGCTTGTTTAATTTAATGGGTTATCATGTTTATTTCCAGTGCCATGTTAACTGCAGAGATAAAAGTACTAAGTTAACTTACTACTAACAATCTGATTTTGTTAAAGAATTTAGTTAAAAAGGGTGAAAAGCTAAATTTGATTTCAACCAACAAATGGTTGTCTAATTGGTTTTGTACTGTTTATTTTCTTTTTGAGGTTTTTCACCTGAACTGATGTTCCGACCCACAAAAATTACGAAATAAAAAGAAAAAGGAAAAGTAATTGAAGGTCTGGTTCATTGAGTGAAGTCCAGGAATCCCCATCCAATAAAGAGCAGTTCCCTCAAGTCAGGAACAGCACAAAAATTGAGATTGACTTGACAATTATAAACACATTTAAAATTCAATTTCAACGATGAAATGATCTAGACTTTAAACAGTTATGTTTTTCTGTAATTGTACAGTAGTGCCACCTCACAGGCTTTTTGTCCATCACCTGTAAAATGCTTGTTTGTACAGAGACAATTTTAATGGTCGACTGCGTAGCCTGTTCCCACACAGTGATACAATATGAATGAAAGACAATCATTGAATGGAAATACAGTTTAGCAGCATTTATATACAAACAAGATCTTTATAAACAAAAAAAAAAAACAATTCAAGTTGGTCCTGATAGTTTCTGATATTTTCTTTATATGTGCTTCAGATTTGAAGTTATGCTCCAAGACAACTCCAGGATATTTTATGCTCCCAACTAATCAATTAGATTTTTAGTTTATCAGTATCTAATAATAATAATAATAATAATGATCCATCAATTTTATATAGCGCTTTTTTTGACACTCAAAGTCACTTTACAGAATTAAGGAATTATTCTTTCATTCCACACTTAGTGGTGGTAAGTTACTATTGTAGCCACAACTGCCCTGGGGCAGACTGTTGAAAGTGAGGCTGCCATAGTGCGCCATCGGCCCCTCCCACCACCACCAACACTCACTCACACACTACATTCATACTAGACAATGTGGGTGAAGTGCCTTGCCCAAGGCACAATGGCAGATACCACTGAGGTGACTGCCACCCCACTGTGGCCCCTGGAATTCTCAGTGGTCTCCATCATCTACTGACCAGGACCAGATGTGGTTATCTTTCGAGATGAAACGAAATCGGGCAATGACAGGCTCGTATGGACACTAACATCTAAAAGTTGTCTACTGATTTATTTATTTATTTTCATCGAGAAAAACACAAAGCAACTGTTTTTGAATGATTTAAAGAGTAAAGGCAGTTTTCCTCTAACCAGTGGTAGACTCTGACCAACTGATGGTTTATTAGCTCTGCAGCCTTTTAAGAATTAGACATAAATCACAGTGTCATCAGCATAAAGCACTCAGTTTATTGATGTAGAGACAGAACAACAAGGGGCCCAATATAGAGCCTTGAGGAATCCCTGTTTAGTATTCCAGAGGGGCTGAAATGGTGCAATTTCTCTGTACACTCTGTACTGTAAACCAACTGAGAGCCTGCTGAGAAAGAAAAAAAGGTTTATTAAGTTAATGTACCAAAATGTTGTGGTTGACTGTATCAAAGGCCTTACACAGGTCCAGATACACTGTCCCAACCACGTTACCTTAAATATTCTTCATAGTGTTTGTTGGGGAGCAGGTTGTCAATTCTGTTGAATATTTTGCTCTAAAGCCAAACTATTTTGGATGAAAGTAATCATTGTTTGATATAATCAATTATTTATTCCACCACAACCTTTTCTAACACTTTAAAGATCACAGAGGGAATTCAGATTGGACTATAATTATGAACATGGTCAGAATCTCCAAATGTTTAAAGATTGGGCAGATAAGACTTTTATTCATTCTTTGAGGGAATTCTCATTTAGTGATGGACAAATTTACCAATTGAGTTATGGTCCCTGTTAGAGACTCTTTGTTTCTCTATAAAAAATCAGTGTATTAATCAAATATAACTAGTGTTACACCAAAAATCCCTCATAGATGTTCATGGGGCGATTTGCGCTGGACCAAAAAGTATCAATGTCCAAGCAATCTTTTCGTTTTTTTGGTTTATTCCTTTTACAAATCACCAATAACTTGGCATTTTCCTCATTGACATTCAGGGTTCAGGTAAACAACCATAAACCTACAGCTAGCCCCGCCTACCAGCCCAGTTAATGACGGATCACCAGGTCAACGTTTAGAATTTACCCAGTGCAAATTATAAAATAAATAAATTCCACAAAAAGAAACAAATTATATTTAAATAAACAGTAACTTCATTAACCACTTTAACTTAAAATATTAAATTATTTAAGCCTATAAAATAGCTCCAATACTTAGCTTTATAATGTTTGAGTTTGTAGATTTTTTTGTTTAATTTTAATGTTATTTGTTTGCTCTACACAATATATAAAGAAGAATCACTACTGAAATATGGTACCTTTTGGTAAATTTCCTTTAATGATAATTTTAAACAATTCATTTTTGATGTATCATTTTTATTTTTATTTTTTTATGCACTTTTCTGCAAACCTCTGTCAAGACAAATTAGACGCCAGTATAACCAGTAATAAACCCAAACGCCCGTGAGGCTTTGACGTGGTCGACCCTCAGAGTTAAACCAGTCCCACTGCAGCCTGTTTTTATTCATAAAATATTAATAATCCTTCCTCTGTTTCTGTGTGGAGTCGCTTCACAAGTTTCTGTCTCTGTCATTGTATCATCATCATCATCATCATCATCATCATCATCACATGGTGCTAATCCCTGCTTATGTTTTCAGACTTGTTTGATTGTTTCATTATAGACGTACACTCTCTCACAAAAATATAAAACAATACAAAGACTTGGTTCAGATGTAAATTCCTTCTTTCTTATTGATTCTATTCTATAACCATGTGAAGTCGTTGTTATTATTATAAGCTCAGAGCGTCAAACACAGTCTCTGACTCCATGTCCTTGTTTATTTCTCTCCTAAATCTCTTCAGTGTTTGGGCTCAACTCTCTGAGATTAGCAAGTGGAAATAAGTCTAACTCACTTGAGTCAAACTCAAGGCCCGGGGGCTAAATCTGGCCCTTCAGAGCATCCAATATGGCCTCCAGGAAACACTAGAAAAAATTGACAATTGCATAAATTACCAAATAAATCAGTGGTAGATATCACAAATTTATAAATTCAGGGATTGCAGTTTTCCAATGTTTATTAACACGCAGTCATTTTAAATTGCAGACTGTGGAAAGAACTTTAAAAAGTTCCTCTAATTTGTGCAAAATCTGGTTACAAAATCCAAAAGATCTTTTTTTTTTTTTTTTTTTAAATTTCAGACAGTTTTTAATGTATAGCCATTTTATCTTATAGTCTATCTATTGTTTATTACATTGTGTTTTTACTTGTCTATGCCTCTGTATTTCTACTTATCCCTGTAAAGCATCTTTGAGCACTGTAAAAGCGCTATACAAATAAAATGTATTATTATTTTAATGTTAAAATTGCTCTTTTAAAATCTGTGGCCCACTTGAGATGAAACTGGTCCATATTTGGCCCCTGATCTAATTAAACATAGAACGTCTGGTCCAGGAAAACACAAAGCTTGATTGTTTATTGGTGGAATTTACACTTTACTTCATAAATAAAAGATTTTTCCCTTGACATGTTTTTTTTTTGTTTTTTTTTTTTAATAGAATCCCTATATTTATGTTTAAAAAAACCAGGAGGACCCTTATACTAATACTACAATAATCTGTCAGACATCAATACAAACACACTATGGTGATAAACAGACAAATGCACGTTTATTTATTTATTTATTATTTTTTTTAATGTCTTTTAATGTGTAAATAAATAATAAATAAATAAATAAATAATCTGTAAATCTGATGAAGGATCAGTCTGGATCTGAAAGGACATTTTTTAAAGAAGGATCAGAGACTCTTAGAGTGATCACAGCAAACATGTTCTGCCTCAGAGGAAACATGTGTAACGGGAACAGACCCATCGTCTGCCAGATGTTGAACACTGGATTGACTTTCTACATCAACGTCAGAGCATTAATTAAAGCTTCCTGACAGAGAAAATATAATGTACACAGTGTTTATGCTCACATACAGTGAGAAACACACAGGACTTTAATACATAACGTTACATTAAAACACTGGGTTTGTTGGGCAAAGTGAAGCAGAATTAAATACACAATAAAACAAAAACAATAGCATCTACCATGAAAAGGTTACAGACAAAAACTGAATGTGATGTTTATTTCTGGAATTAAAGATGTGAATCCAGATGTCTAGCAGCATGATGGTATATCACGGGGAATGGAGTCAAACATGACGTCTTCTAGACGTTCCAAGAAGACGGAATAAGAAAGATGACCCATCCCACCACCATTTTAATATCTGTTTGCACTGTAACAGTGTATGATAACATTCATTTTGTAATGTTTATATGTATATTTGGACGTTCTCGTTGTTGTGTGTGTGCGTTTGTTGAATTAACCTGACCAGACGACGTCCGAAAAAGACGTCTTCTCAACGTTGTTTCAACATTAGCTTGGTCAGTGATAATTATTCATAAGGCTCAATGTTTACATTATTATTATTATCCTTTTTAAAGTTTGCAGAGCACAATATATGAATGTTACTGAAATACACCTGGACATACTTAGTGAGTGAACAATGATTAGTAATAAACAGAAGCTCTCACACTGTGTGTTTATATGCCCACCTATCAGACGTCGTGTAGACGTGCAGATGTCAAATAACACGATATGAACGTGATCTGGAGGTCAGTGGACGTTGGATGTTTAGTGGGATCACCAGCTCTGTTTCCATTACTGTTTTTAGCTAAATAAGTGTTTTTTTTCTAAAGATTCCACAAAGTCTAATGTGTGTCTGAAGGTGTTTCCATTGAAGGTTGTTTTGGAGGCGGAGCCTGGTAACTGTGGTGAAATCTCATCCTGTGAGACTTCTCTGTAGGAAGATGTACGTTTAGAACCTTCTTAGAACATTCTGTATTCATAGGTTGTTTCACGTCTAATAATCACTAATTATTATTAAGTCTAATAATCACTAATTATTATTAAGTCTAATAATCACTAATTATTATTAAGTCTAATAATCACTAATTATTATTAAGTCTAATAATCACTAATTATTATTAAGTCTAATAATCACTGTTTATTATTAAGTCTAATAATCACTAATTATTATTAAGTCTAATAATCACTGTTTATTATTAAGTCTAATAATCACTAATTATTATTAAGTCTAATAATCACTAATTATTATTAAGTCTAATAATCACTAATTATTATTAAGTCTAATAATCACTAATTATTATTAAGTCTAATAATCACTAATTATTATTAAGTCTAATAATCACTGTTTATTATTAAGTCTAATAATCACTGTTTATTATTAAGTCTAATAATCACTGTTTATTATTAAGTCTAATAATCACTAATTATTATTAAGTCTAATAATCACTGTTTATTATTAAGTCTAATAATCACTAATCATTATTAAGTCTAATAATCACTAATCATTATTAAGTCTAATAATCACTAATTATTATTAAGTTTAAAAATCACTAATTATTATTAAGTCTAATAATCACTAATTATTATTAAGTCTAATAATCACTAATTATTATTAAGTCTAATAATCACTAATTATTATTAAATCTAATAATCACTAATTATTATTAAGTCTAATAATCACTAATTATTATTAAGTCTAATAATCACTAATTATTATTAAGTTTAATAATCACTAATTATTATTAAGTCTAATAATCACTAATTATTATTAAGTCTAATAATCACTAATTATTATTAAGTGTAATAATCACTAATTATTATTAAGTTTAATAATCACTAATTATTATTAAGTTTAATAATCACTAATTATTATTAAGTCTAATAATCACTAATTATTATTAAGTCTAATAATCACTAATTATTATTAAATCTAATAATCACTAATTATTATTAAGTCTAATAATCACTAATTATTATTAAGTTTAATAATCACTAATTATTATTAAGTCTAATAGTGATGTTAGATATTATTAGATATTTTTTATTATTCAGGTGTTTCCATCAGCAGTTTTTATTAAACTATTTAGATTTTGCACATTTCCAAGATAATGGAAACAGAACTAATGCCCTCCTTGTCTGGGGAAGAAACACAAGAAATCACAGTGTGAATGAAGTAAACTCATCTGTCTACAGGACTCCACGTCCCACAATGCAATGCAGGAAACTTTACCAACAATGTCGATAAGTGAGCGTTCAAACAAACTTTCAAGTAGCAATTTAAACTTTTTATATCTTTTGTTCTTTGAGCAAACAATCTTGGATTTATTGATCCCTGAGTATCAGTGCAATATAAGTTATAAATCATAAAAACAAAGTGAATCTGGTGCAGAAACATTTTCAAAGACGTAACAAATGATAAAACTCAAACTTTCTTTTTGGTCTGGTGGTTTTTCTAAAACCCAAAGATCACAGTCATGGATTTATCAACGAGTCCTACTGTTTCTGTTTGATTTGAAACTCGTGCAAACACTGGGTTCGTCAGTTTCACAGTGAATAAACCACAGCGTTATCTGAGCTCTGATGCACAAAGTCACACGTGCACGCTCAGCAACACACGCGTTCCAAACCTTTGCTGTGATAATGTTTTAAACGTGTGAACAATCTGCTGCTTTGTGCATCAATTAGAACAAGTACCTGCACAGCTAAATTCATCACAGATTTCCAGAGTCGGAGAGGTTGGATTCCTTCAGGCTAACGCATAATTTAATCAATGCTAACGCTCTGCGTTGGCTCACAGTCTAATTCACTCTTGGGGTCAGTGTTAGTGTGTTGGTTCATGTGAAAACAGAGCCTAGTTCAAAGGAAGAAAGAAGTTAAAACAATACCTTTAAAAACATCCCAGAACACTGTGACGGAGGAATATCAGCGATGTCAGAGAAAAACCTGAGGTCACAAACACGAGAACATGCCGGTGGGATCCACAACGTGTAGTTAAGCATTTACAGTAATTAGTCTCTTGATAGCAAACACTTGTTTAGAAGAAAAACGTGCAACCAAAAGCTGCTGCATCAAAACACATAAATCATGTTTCATCAAGAGAAACAGCGAGTAAGACGAGGAAGACGGGGTTAGAACATTAATGGGCATGTGGAGAGAAAACACATGAATACATAGAGGTAATAAAGTGCTGCGTTGGTTCATTAAAGTAGCAGCGTCTACTTTATATTAGGGCTGGGCAATATAGAGCAAAACTCACATCTCAATATTTTTTCTCAAAAGATTTTAAAATTCAAATAAAGACTGATCAGAAAAACAATTATGGGTTAAATTTGCTGATGCAAAATATCACAAAGACACATTTAATAACAAACAGCTGCACAAAATGTGCCACTTTTGGCTTTTTCTCCTCTACAGGACAGCACGTGTGAGTGAGTTGTGTAGTGTGACTTATTTAGGAGAAGGTCTGGTTTAGGACGTCTTCAGTAATCCATCAACTGTGCTTTTCATGCTGTATTTTCATTAAAAATAAGCTTTAATATACATAAACTATTTTATAGACATTATAGTTTTCTGTATAGACAAACAAGTTAATTGTGGTCAGGGACAGACGGGGGGGTGGGGGGGGGGAGTGGCCCAGGAGTCATTGATAGACCGGCCTACTTCATATGTGGCGTGGGGAGCCAGTGAGCTGGCAACACAGGTTTCATGTCCCTTGATTTAAAAAAAAAACTGCATTTGATGATGTTTTGGATCATAATCATATAGTAATTATTAACTTCAACCCTTAAGTAGCCACAGTAAAATAATGACAGCAGTAAAGTGATATTACAGGATGTAGTGATTTTAATGCTACAATAAAATGTGGCTGATCAGCTGCTGGCTTCACTTACTGATGGTGGTTCATAAAGGAGGCGTGAACTCAGACGTCATCCAATGGAACGACTGGAACCACCATTGTGTTGGGTCACATGATTTACCAAAGCTTTGAACAAATAAACCTTTATATGATATTTTGATGGAGTTTTTTGTAATTCACTTTAAGCTTCTTAATGTAGGAAAGGAAATCTAAAATATCCACTTATCAACCACTTACTAAATACAATAATGTGATTATAATCTGGTAGGTCGACCTTTATTAATATTAAAATGCTGTAAACATTCCTACTAGGGCTGGTGATATGAACCAAAAATCATATCACAATATATTTTCTAAAAATATCGATATATGATATAAATCTAGATAATTTTATTTCAAATAAAGTCTGAGCAGAAAAACAATTCTGGGTTAAATTTGCTGATGCTAAATGTTAAAAAGGCTCATTTATTAACAAACAGCTGATCAATATGTGACACTTTTGGCTTTTTTTCCTGTAAGGGACAGCACGTGTGAGTGAGTTCTGTAGTGTAGCTTGTTATGGGGAAGGTCTGTGTTAGAACACACTCAGTAAAGCTGATATCCAGAGTTTCTGAGAAATGTATCATTCTTTTAAAATGCATAAAAACTCCTAACTATTATTTTACTGCTGGTGGTCATTCATTTACATTAATGTATATAAGTCCCGCCTTTGTCCCATAGACCCCTATACAAATGCAAGAAAGCGCCGACTTTGTCCAGCCAATCGGAGCGCGCCACTGTCAATCACAGTGAATGATTGTGCACCAACACAACAGCACACAGGTATTGCTGAGCAGCAGAGCGTCATGGAGGAACGCCCCAAAACTCCACTTACCCATTCCACGATTACCATCGTATAAAGTTTTTACTAAAAATGAATGCATTTCAAAGTGGGAGGGGCTTGCTGCTTCTAAAAGAATTCCGAACGGACCAGGATTTAGCGACATTTCCTTTGTACAGGTAATAAACATGTTTTAATTAAAAGTTATGGCACTCTAACAATAAATATGTAGTTTTTGAAGTTATGCGACTTTATATTTTGCAATGCATGTGCACAAACATAGAGGCGTGGCTTCTGGTAGATTGGCAGAGGCAGGGGAGGAAGTAGAGCTGTTGAGGGCGGGACCTCAAGACGTTCTCTTAGAAACTCCAGAAAGCAGCTTTAAATCATTTAACTGAGCTTTACACGTTGTTCTGAGAAGCAGCGACTCCTGAAACTAGTCATTTTATACAAAATACAATATCGATATATGTGATATTGTTATTTTCACCAAAATAGAAAACTTGATACATCTTGAATCTCGATATATCTCCCAGCCCTAAATTATAAAACAGCCTAAATTAAAACATAAATGTGTATATGAAGCACATGTTTATGCTTACAGTTTATATACAAGTCAACACGTTGCATATTTACTGTTAATTTCATGTTGCTTGTCGTTAAGTTAGACATTAACATTTTATTTACATATGTTCTTGTACTTTCTCATGCTAATGACTTATGAAACACATTTATTACAGACTTCTTAGACATTCTTAAACACTTTTTAAAACAGTGTATATTTGTGGAGCTTGTGATTGGCTGATTTTTCATGATGACTTACGTGGTTCCTTCCCCTGTGGGAGACGTTAAAATCTCAGTTAAAGCCCTTAGTTTAGTGTTATTTTAATGATGGAACAAACAGCTGCACACATGTTCATTATTTAGTTCCTAAATTACACTTTTCCTGTTGCCTGGCAACAGATTCAGTGATTAACATTGAAAGAGTCCAAAGGTGTGTTTCTAATGAGCTGCATCACTGCACGTCTGACACACGCTGGATAATGAACGCTGACATTACCTCTCGTCTTTGATGACTTTCCACAATTGCTAACGCTCATTAAAATGACAAATGTGCAGCACAAACAAGTAAATATCACAGTGTTTATTGTTTGTGTGACGCGTCCATGGTGCACGGTTCATTCTGTGAGAGCAGGACTCATAGAGGATAAACAGTCAGTGTACAGTGGGACAATCACTGTCTATTATTGAAGCTACAATAAATACAGTAACAGAACAGTGGTGGGTGAACAATGGACAAGACAAATCCTGACTTTTCAGTATTTTCTGTAAAACTGTGATTGGTCCTTTAGTTTTACAGTATTTCCTCCTTTTTGACATTGTTTATTTCACATTTAGCACAGCTTATGAAGATTATGTGATTACGCTCTAATGTGATGGCAGATAAAAATAAAGAAAAACAGTAAAAACTGGACATGATTTACTGCTGAGGTCAGATGTGAAATTAAACTAAATGAACAGAAGTGGTTCAACGTTTGTCTTAATTAGTAATAAACAGGTTTTGACGAGACGTTTGTGAAGTCGATATAAAAAAAAAACAGAACATGTTTTATTTTTATTTTAACATGTAGAAAGGAACAAATCTGTGAACATTGACTTTTTCTGAAAAAAAACAAAAAAAAAAACATTTTAACAGACCTCAACATTATTGATTCTATTTATTTTATTAGGAACCGTTGCACATACTCTCTCCAGACATACATTTTGCACTGATATGTTTACAGTATATTTATACTGCATCTTTCTCTGACCTGGTTTTTATTCTTTTTATTATTGTATTCTCGTTGCTTATCCAACTGTTTTTGTTGTGGCTAATGCAACGTTATTTTGTTCTGCAGTGCATCTCTGATGTTCTGTTGAATGACAATAAAATAATCTAAAAAACTAGTTATATACATACATCACACATGGCGTAATCCCCCCGCCATAACCTGGTTGAAAAAACAAACTTTCTTTGTTATTAAAAAGCATGAGAAAGGTCAACACATGCTGAAGATTTCTGTTTATTTGTTTGTTTGTTTTTTCTATTGTTGTAATGTATATCCATTGTTTTATTTTGTTATGTTGGTTTTAGAATGATTTACAATCTTGCACTATAGTTAATAATGGTGAAGTGGAATCTTCTGTGAATTGTCATTGTATTGAGTTTTTTAAAAAGGAAAAAGAATGAGACGTTACTGCTAATAAACCTTCACACGTTGAGGAAAGGTCAACGTGGCGTCCTGATGTAGACCTGAGGCCACGCTGTCCTTTACCTGTGAAAACTAAATAAAGTCAGTTATTGATCACATACAGACACATGTTTAGGTGGTTTTCACCAAGTCAAAGTGTGAGTGACTGGTTATATAAATATCACTAAGTGGTGATTTCCAATGAAATTCATATTATCATATAAATATTTTTTTATCCAATAGACCCTTTGATTGTTTGTAAACATTGTGACATATTTTAGTGGGCGGGGCTAAGCCTGGAGGCAAAACAACAACTGTCTTTGTTTTTTCTGAGCATGAGTGTCCACTGGAACCCTATAAACCTTTAATTTATGACCACTAACGTTATTCCTATTATTGTAACATTACCAGCCTCTACAGTCTTTAGTGTTTCCTGTTTGACGTCGGCCATTAAGAGGTTTATAGAAAAAAGCCATTTTTTGTTCCTCTCTCCTGTATCTGTTCATGTGTTAATGAGACGATGTCTTCACCAGGGACACCTTAAATGTCCCACAAATACATGGAACAAACACCAAGTTTATAGTTTGAGTATTTTATTGTCTTACATTCTAAATATGGTTAATATTTTTACTCCACCCATGGTAGTTGCTTTTTTTTTTTCATTTTGTTATACATGACATAGTTGGGAAACATGTATTGCCATGTTTTTTTTTTTTTATGATAATTTATTTTTATTGGGTACAATATATCTGGTATAAATCACCCAGCAATAGTGATGGTGTAGAAAAGAAACCCAATAATGACGTTCCTTTGTACATACTGTATACAGTTATTAGCATGTTGTTTGTTGAAAAAAAAACATTGTACAATACTTTTATGTTTGTATATTATTTTAAAGTCTTAAATGTCAGTGCTATAATGGGCCCATTTTACTTTCCTTCTATATATTGTTTTTTAGTTTGTAAGGGTGACAATATTTAAACAGAAAAGCAATGCTTCTCTAAATTATAAGCTCTATCTGGAGATTATATATATATATATATAATCTCTCATTTTCCACTTTTAGGAAACACTGGTGCATATGTGGGATAAGTATACTTAATATAATTATTAGCTCTAACTACTCCCGCATTCTTCAACCGAAACCAACAAGTTTGATCTCAAACTGTTCATTCATTTTCTGGACACTCTGCTATGCATTAGCGTTGTTCTAACTCTTCAACTTTTCAAACTATTTACATTTTACATTTTCATTTTCCCATCCATATTCTAGAACTTCTGTTAGAACCTTTAACTGATGATGTCATCAACAGTGATGATGTCATGACAGCGATTACAATAGTGAGGCTGCTCGGCATCATCAGTATTCTTATACTTTTTAAACATGTGACCCAATAACAGCAGATATTACCTATTGACAGTTTAATCTGTTTCTATTGAGAAATTGACACTTTTGCATAAATAACGTATGAAGGTAAAATCTAACAAAAGCTTTGTTCTACTGTATTTCTCGTCAATACTATTTCATAAAGGGAATTATAATAAAGGCCGAAATTATAATAATAATCAATAAAGCAGGTTCACAGTAACATTAGACTGAAATGAAATAATAGATATTTTGTTTCACTTTGACTCGTTGGTTTCTTTGTTCTTGTTTAACACACTGTCCTCCACTTCTTTGATTGGCTTCATAATAACCTTTATTAAAGTGAGAATTCAGAACCAGTTCACCAACCAGTATAAAGGCATGACAGAATGTTCCTTTGTCCACTAAGTGCAGCAGATTGATGAGTACGAGAGTTTAAAAAAGGAGAATAAAGCTGAAGCAGGTTGAGGGAGCAAATCTATCACTTTAATGAGCGCCTACAGCCTTCTCTGTTGGTTAGAGGACAATGGACACAGTGACCCTGCTGCCTTTAGCGTTAGCTTCCAGTGACAGATGAGCCAATTGGATGAATAGTGCTGATTGTACCGTAGCAGAGAGCAGGACGGGCCAGTGCTGAGTGTGGAAGTCCTTCAACAGACGCTGGAAAACCAGGATGTAGATCTGCTCTGATCAACACTTACAGTAGGACATTCAATCTGGACTTAATCAGGAGAATAAGAACATATTAACTCTGAAATGTATCTGACTTTTTGGAAATCATCTCTTTTATAATGTTTATGTAAAACCAAGTAATGACGTTGTATATACAGTATATTGAACATTATTTAACGGTGACGATACGTCCAGTTTTACCCAAATATCTCATCTTTTCACGTCTTTTCCAGACCGGCCGTTTCAGATTTTACAAACTAATCAAAATGTCAGGGTTTCTTAGGGACCCTGAATGAATCTCAGGGAACATGTTCATTTAAAACTGTAATTCTGCTAATATTTGAACAGTTTTTCAAAGCTAATGTCCAATATCATGTCATTATTGGAATTTTAGTCACACGTGACAGAATCATTAAAGATGCAGTTTTGTTTTAATGAAATCATCACGGATGAGGCAGAGACTCAGGATGCATTCACACCAACAGATCCTAGCGAGGTTAAAACGCTCTAGGATATATTTGGTCTGATGGTCCTCCTCGTTTGGTCTGATGGTCCTCCTCGTTTGGTCTGATGGTCCTCCTCGTTTGGTCTGATGGTCCTCCTCGTTTGGTCTGATGGTCCTCCTCGTTTGGTCTGATGGTCCTCCTCGTTTGGTCTGATGGTCCTCCTCGTTTGGTCTGATGGTCCTCCTCGTTTGGTCTGATGGTCCTCCTCGTTTGGTTGGTGTGAACACAAACCAAGTCTAGAGCGGATCAAACAGGAGAATTCTAGAGTGATTGATTGAAAACGCTCTGAGACCCACAGAATCAAAGTGTAGTGATTAGGTTCAGTGTGAACACAACCGCTCTCAAAGCAGATCAAACACAGAAAGTATCAGAGATGACGTAGAGCGCACAGCATTGTGGGTGATCAGGAGAACTGGTGAGGACCCAAACCAGAGCTTTAAAACCAAGAGAATCAGGACAACTTGTTGCTGCTCCATTGTTGAATGTTGGTAAAGAACAAATGAAGAAAGGAAGAAGTTTGTGAGAACTCTACAGACCCTGAACCAGGGGTTGAGCAGCTAATTATTTTTACTAAAACCATAATAAAGCTGTTATTAAGTCAGTGATTCTCAACATGTGGCTCTTTGTCTTCATTTTAATTATTATTCCCCCAGAAAACCTTAAAAAGGGAAACTTTGTTCCATTTTTGCCCCTTTTCCAAAACATTTGACACTTTTTTTTTGTTTTATAGATTTTAGCTCCTTCTGAAAGTTCTTTTCGAAACAAATTCTGTCAATTATTTAATCATTTTTTGCCACTTTCCATTCAAATAATCTACCTTTAGCCCAATAAATACCACGTTTCCTTTTTTCCCTACATTTTGCATCTTTTTGTTCCACATTTTGCCATTTTTCACAATTGTTTGCAACATTTTGCTCATTAAAGCTACCGTTAGCCATTATATACCACCTGTTTCCTCTTTTTTTGGCCCATTTTAGTCACTTTTCACTCTTTTCTTGCCACATTTTTTGCCACTTTCTTAGCATTTTATTGTTTTTTTTTTTTTTTTTCAGGTTTTTTTCAATAAGACATCATGAGTAAAATGAATCTGCTGCCTAGCAACAGTCTAAAGCCTGTTAGTGGATGTTCATGTCATCAAAGCCTAACGCCACATCTAGTGTTTGTGTTGGAATGTTGATAGATGGCACCGTGATAAGTATAGTTTGAATTACAGCATAACTTTGATCTCAAGTGCAGATATTGTCTTTAAGTGAACATTAGATTAAAGACATGTTTTCTATTGTGCATTAAAACGCTGTTTAATGCACAATAGAAAACATGTCTTTAATGTAATGATTGTAAATGGTCGAAGCAGGAAGGCACCTGGGCTACATAACCAACCGTAAATCAGCATTTCCTTTCAACTCTGATGGATTTTCTTAATATGCTCAAAGAGCTTTGAACCAGAAACTTTAAACTTTAACCGCAGAGCGTTCCCCGAGTCCCCGGCACACGGAAAAGTGCTTTCAGATATCAATCTCAAGGCAAAACCAATCAGGAGGCCAAACGAGCAATGACACACAGCTGCACAACAATCAGCCTGTGTTTGTGTGTGTGTGCCTCCTACGTTCATCTGAACAACATCCAACAAGACTTTCCTCTCCACTTCCCTGGTGATGATAAACATGGCTGTCAGGTCGGAACCCCTGACCCCCACAGAGCCTGATTACCCCAGAGAGCACACACACACACACACACACACACACGGACACAGGCTCGGTCTGCGGACTAATTTCACTAAGACATCATCTCTTTTCTTAGCAGACATGAGCCATAAGTAACTGAAACATTGGTTTTACTGTATCCAATAAATAAACAACTCTGGCCCTCATTTATCAACCTATATATCAGGGGTCACCAACATGGTGCCCGCGTGCCCCAGGTAGCCCGCATGGACCATGTGAGGGCCCCTCAGGAGCTCTAGTCACAATGAGCTCCATCTAAAACTAGTTTACTTTCCAGGAATCAAACTCACAAAGATAAATATATATGAGAGATGTAGTTAATACTTAAAGGTCCAGTATTCTGCTATTTTTCACTCTATTTGTTCTAAGAAAACCAGAAACAGTATTTGAGGTTTATTTTCCTAAACTCGCCTGTTTTCTGGAGTTTTAGCATCTGAAAAGTTACTTTAATGATGTTTCAAAAAACAGGCTGTTTTGAGACCTTCATGAACATTCAGGGTGTCTATAGACCCTGACCTCACACCACAGCTTTATTACCATAGAGATTGTCTTTTTGCTATACACACAATCTCATTATTGTTTTCAGCCAAAAAACTGCACATGAGTGTGAGTCAGAAAAAGGGTGTGTTTAATGTGGAGTCAATCAGCTGTTTCAGTTGTTTCAAACACTCACTTGAGCGTTAGGCTGCTAAGTCACATTCTTGTCATCCTCACCTCTACTAACTACAGGAATATTACATTTAAAGTAATAATCACTTGTTTTTTTTCCAACCGCTGCATCACATTGTGTCACAAACATGTCAGATCATCTAAAAGGTGATCATTGCCCGATCCCGTTAGATCTCGGAAGCTAAGCAGGTCTGGGCCTGGTTAGTAGTTGGATGGAGACCACTGAGAATTCCAGGTGCCACAGTGGGGTGGCAGTCACCCCAGTGGTATCTGTCATTGTGTCCTTGGGCAAGGCACTTCACCTACATTGCCTAGTATGAATGTAGTGTGTGAGTGAGTGTTGGTGGTGGTCGGAGGGGCCGATGGCGCACTATGGCAGCCTCGCTTCTGTCAGTCTGCCCCAAGGCAGCTGTGGCTACAATAGTGGCTTACCACCACTAAGTGTGGAGTGAAAGAATAATGCCTTAATTCTGTAAAGCGACTTTGAGTGTCTATGATAAAGCGCTATATAAAACTGATGCATAATTATTATTATTATTATAAGGTGATATAACGGATACTAAAAATGAAACTGCACTCTAGGAGCTACACCATGGTTGCCCACTGCTCCTCAGGGAGGAGTTAAATGCAGAGAACATGTATGTAGCTTTACATATATGACAATAAAGTATAATATATATTCCATATTAAACCACATTGTTTGTTTTATCTGTGAGGTAGTCTGAGAGGGAGGAGCTCACATTCTTAAGGGTAGGAGGAGCCAGGACTGTGACATCATAAAATCCAACTGTTCCGTTTGGAGCTGACTTTTTACAAAATGTGGAATAACAAAATTGGAGGAAACAGAACTTTTTCACTTTGACCCTCTGAATAAAGGAATGTTTATCACTGTAGAAAAACCATTAGAAAGTCATTTTTTTTCACAATACTTCCTCTAAAGAGCAAAAAGCCAAAAACAGACAAAGTCTAAAACTAAAACCAAACAATGTCAAACCTCTTGTTTCACTGGAAACAGGAATAACTAATTACATATCACATTTACAATATTGTTTCTACTTTCAAAATGTATTTTATTAAATACTAATATTTCATCGATCATTCACATTATTTTTTTTTAAATAACTTTCTAGGAACAGTCTAGCTTTTGTAGTTTTCTCTTTACTTCCTTTTCCCACTCCGTGTGATGGGATGAAGTCTATAACTAGTTCGTCTAAGGGTCAAATTAAAGCAGGTTTTAAAGAGGAAACAGCTGTGTTCAGCTCATTGTGGGCATAATTTAAACAAATCCCAACAATAATAGTTCTCCTGCAGTGAGCACACATCAACACATGCTCATTAAAAATAGATTTATGATGAGCTTTGGTCCAATTATCAACCGTTAATCCTACAGTTGTAAATAGTGGGATTATGTCAAAATCTATAGAAGAAGCAGCTACCGGTTGAATAACTGAGATTATCGAGGAATGGTTGAAGAACTACAGCAACAGATAAATAATTCAATTTTAAAACAGGCAGAACAGATATTCATCAACTTTTGAGTAAAAATACTATTTTATTTCGTGCCTGCGCTAAAGATAAAATATTATGTTTATCTGGTCGAGGAAATGACCCATTACCTGTGTTCAGTTACTATTTTAAAGCACTAGACATATTTACAGAGACCCTCTATTGGTCTACTGACTAAACTTCCTGTTCACTTCAAAATAAGAGTAGTAGGTTAGTATGAATAGTACGTTAGTATGACATTTTGATTACTGCCTTAGACATTTAAATACTAAAATTATGCACTACAATAAAACTATCATTTCTATAGTTAGCTATTTGAAATGTAAATATTAATTTGTTCGGTTAACAACTTAAATGTCTCATAAATTATTACATTTTTGCTCCCCCTGCATATTTTCTGATATATGTTTTTTTTTTTATTGCAAAACGATGGAAGCGTATTGCAATAAAAAATAAAGAAAGTCTTTTTTTCTGATTTTTTTTTCTTTTCTTTTTTATTCAGACTATTTTTTTTTCACCCTCTGTAATATTATTATTATTATTATTATTATTATTATTATTATTATTATTATTATTATTATTATAATAATAATAATAATAATAATAATAATAATAATAATAATAATAATAATAATAAAGTGAATGCAATGAAATTCTGTACAATATAAACAATAAACAATAATTGAAGCAGACAAAATTTGCAAACAAAAACAGTGTAAATCATCTACAGCAGAGTTGTGAACAGTATTATTGTCATCGCTACACAAACACACAGCGTCACCTGGAGAAAATAGTTTGTGTTTTTTAGTTGTGTTTGCAGGGTTATTTATTTCTGTCACGGTGAAAAACCAGAGCAGCTCAGAATATGAACTTGATAGATTTTCTTTTTCCGTTTTGTGTGAATGTTATAGTTCAGGTCAGAACGACACGAGTGCTGAGCGCTGTGGGAGAGCGTGGCTGAGGGTAAACACTGAGCTGCTCCTCATTTTAGCCTCCTTTCATTTTCCTCCATCTGAACCCTCACACACACACACACACACACACACACACACACACACACACACACACACACACACACACACACACACACACACACAGTTCATGTGCGAACATCTTGTTCCTCGCTCATCTCTCCGTGCCGTGGTGCCACCGATGGACCGTGGTACACCCAGTGTACCCCTGGTTTCACCCCTTCTATTGTCCCTTTAAAGATGGATGGATGGGGCACCTTCTTCCTGGATGCCTACGGTCCCCCCCCCCCCCCCCCCCAAGCTTCCTGTGTATAATTGTCCACAGCTGTAAAGCGGAGGATAAATAGGGCCACAGGGACAAGAGATTTGTAATTTTGGGGTGAGAGTGAGAAGGAGGAAAATTGGTAGCAGGCCACTGAAATTAGCATTCTTCTGGCCTTAGAGGGCATTAAACATTAAATAGCTGCAAAGTCCCCTAAGTATTGAGGTCATGGGTGGAGGGGGGGGTGGGGGAGGAGATGAGAGAGGATGATGGAGGCACAGATCAGAGAGTCAGAGGGGTTTGTTTGGGCCACAGATGGTTGGTTTCACCAAATGATGTACCTCCTGCTAGGTTGAAACCATCAATTATTGATGATTGTTTGGAGCTCCTCACCATCTCTGCTTTCATGTTCATGTGCTGAGGATGGGAGTCAGGATTCCATCTCTATCAACCCTAAAATCTGAGATGCACAAATACACGTCACACACACACACATTATGACATATTGAGTATGTGTTTCCATTACTCTTGGACATGCACAAAATCTCAATAGTTCAATAAAAACCCGAAATTAGAAAAAAACACACAAATATCATGTTTTCAGGAGGAGAAATTTCAGATGTTTCAATATTGAAATGTGTGATAAAAGTGTTATGGAAACAGTTTAGCTTTCACACCTGTTAGTCCAGTAGACTGGTTGGACTGGACCCAATAGTTGTTACATAGTCTGGTTCTCATTCACACCAGTGTTTTAGCAAAGGAACCCACTACTATGAAGGAACTATGAAAATAGCAAATATTTCAGAGTTTTTGTGGGTGCTCGACAGTTGAACACTAATGTACTACTCATAATAACGCACTAATGTCACTGTACCTCCTCTTTCAACGATGTTTGTCTCATATTTATCTCTCGTTAGCTCCAAACCAAACTTGAAGTTAGCGCTTTCCAAAATACACAGTGTGGCGTACTATGGAAACCTACGTAGTCCAAAAAGGCGGCTACATGACAGCGCTGGGCTGAAAGCGAGGCCGGTCAGCGTTCTCACCACATGTGAACCGCACTGAACTCCACTTGGAACGGGACCGAGACGACCTCTGGAGGTGGTCTCACTACGGTTCTTTAGTTCCAACCAAATCAAATTGGTTCACTTTCACACCAGCACCAAACAAACCACATTTCAACATGAGTTCACTTCAACAGGACCAGATAGTGGTGGTGTGAAAGCAAACTAAGTTATATTTGACATTTTTTAGAGAATTTCCATGGAAATTACAGTCAATTACACTTTAATTATGATTACGACAGAAACAGATTTTAAAAATTACAATTAGAATTATGCCATAATTGTAATTAATTATCAATTATGCCTTTTCAATTATATTTGAACCCAACCCTGGACTGAACAGACTGACTCATCCACACTGTAAGAAACATGAGAGAATAATACATTAATTACTGCGTCCATATATAATAATAATAATAATAATAATAATAATAATAATAATAATAATAATAATAATAATAATAATAATAATAATCAAAACACTCAAATATCACTAAAAAGTTTTTATTCTGCCATGAGGAGGTTTTTCATATGTTTCCATATTAAATGTATTTATTAATCCATCAATGTAAACACTTTTTATACCTGGTCACATGACCACTTCTCTCTGAGAAAACATGATGCGGTACATGTTATTATAGACTTAATAATAATTAGTGATTATTAGACTTAATAATAATTAGTGAATATTAGACTTAATAATAATTAGTGATTATTAGACTTAATAATAATTAGTGATTATTAGACTTATTAATAATTAGTGATTATTAGATTTAATAATAATTAGTGATTATTAGACTTAATAATAATTAGTGAATATTAGACTTCATAATGATTAGTGATTATTAGACTTAATAATAATTAGTGATTATTAGACTTAATAATAATTAGTGATTATTAGACTTAATAATAATTAGTGATTATTAGACTTAATAATAATTAGTGATTATTAGACTTAATAATAATTAGTGATTATTAGACTTAATAATAAATAGTGATTATTAGACTTAATAATAATTAGTGATTATTAGACTTAATAATAAACAGTGATTATTAGACGTGAAACAACCTATGAATACAGAATGTTCTAAGAAGGTTCTAAACGTACATCTTCCTACAGAGAAGTCTCACAGGATGAGATTTCACCACAGTTACCAGGCTCCGCCCCCAAAACAACCTTCAATGGAAACACCTTCAGACACACATTAGACTTTGTGGAAACTTTACAAATATTACTTTGATTTAGAGAAAATCAGTAATAGAAACACAGCTAGTGAAGGGGAAGTGGTTAATAGCTGAAAAAGCATTATTTTAGACCTGGTTTTATGGATGATAATGTAGAACTGATCAATCGGACCTCAGTCCTCTATGGGGGCGTGGTCTATTAACTAGTAAAGTCTTCTTAAAATGAACTTTTATCATCTAAAATAGAGCGAGTCATGCACAGGGTGATGTGTTCAAGGCTGTGAATTCCTGTTAAAAGTTAAAACTATTATTATTAATGTCCATGACTTTCATGTCTCACCTTGAGAAGTTTCTGAAACACCAATGAGAGCTTCTTTAGGAGTGTAATTAGAGTAGATAACTACACAGAACATCCTCTAAAAGTCTTCCATATGGTGAACGTGACCAAGTGATTGTAGAGGTCATTGTCAGAGTAATGTAAACATGGTGGGAGAGAACCAGAGGTTTAGAACCTCTAATACTGAGGCTGTTACAGTTTAGCTCACACTCTTATTTAACATATATTAATCTGTCATACAGCAGTGTGACCAGTTTTATTATATATATTAATCTTCTAAGTTCAGGGTCTAAGGACAGGTTAGTAAGTTATTTAAATAATCCATCAAACATTTTGTTCTGTGACGTTGTGTAAAAATAGTTTCTATAATAATATATATATATATATATATATATATATATGGAAACGTCTGAAAAAACCTCCTCATGGAAGAATAAAAACTTTGAAGTGATATTTAAGTGTGTTTTTTTCTAAATTCAGGTGTTTCTAAAACCAGTTTCTATTGAAATATTTAGATTTTACACATTTCCAAGAATCATGGAAATGCAGCTAATGGAGAATTCTAGTTGTGAAAATCAACTGGTAAACACAGCTTCATCCATAATTCTAACACAGTTTATACATCGACTCATTCAAACGTCCAGTTATTGGACGTTTTTGACAAGTTGGCAATTAAAAAAAAGAAAAAATCCAGGGAGACTAAAACTATCCTAACAAGATAGTTCTGACATGTTTGATGCATGTGTGTGTCTCAGTGCACACACACACACACACACACACACACACATATTCTCTCTGTTTCTTACAGTGTGGATGAGTAGGTCTGTTCTGTCCAGGGTTGGGCTAAATTATTATTGTAATTGCATAATTTATTATTAATTACAATAATCACATAATTATAATTGTAATCAGAATTTTAAAAATCTGTTGCTGTTGTAAACATATTTACAGTGTAATTGACTTTAGGTAGTTGCCATGGAAATTTTATAAAAATTGTAAATTATAATTTAACGCTAAACTGGTGAACCATGTTACAGTTCTATGTACAGTTCTACACATATGTAATTAATAATTATTAACCATTTAACACGAGCCAGCAAAGCATCCCATACGCACATATTTACACGTTGCGCTTCATTATAAACTACAAACATTACGGTAATCACGTTCCCTCCTTCGTAGAAAAGCCCAAAAATGAATTGCTTTGGCTTGTTTTTGCACATTTAAAAACAGTAAAAAAAAAAAATAAATAAATAAATAAAAAAAACAATTGTAAATACTTTTATACATTCTACATGTTATATATTTCTTATAAAAAATATGTTACTCGAGTGAGCTTTAAATGTGTTCTTCTTACTAAATCTCAAAAAGTCCATTTTGTTTTTGTGTTTTTCTTCATTTTAAACTGAAAATATAAAAAAACTGCCAATTATTGGAAGTCTAAAAATATAAATTTTTAAAATAAATAAATAACAGGCAGAGATATATAATATTATAGGTGTTAAAGGGTTAAGAAGCCTAACAAGGTAATCAATAGATAGGAAATAAATTAAATGATAGATACATGTTTTTAGTGTATTTTACAGCTGATTTAGGACCCGTTAGCATTAGAGATGCTAACAAAAAGCTAACACAAGAGGAAGGCTAACTTTTATTAGCTTATTTATTTCAGGCTCAGTAATGGGATTGTAATTGACTTTCTGAGGATTAAAAAAAAAAAAAAAGTACTTGAATTGTAATTGGAAAACATGCAGGTCACTGTAATTATAATTGAATTGTAATTTAACATTGGTGATTGAAAACGTAATTGTAACTGAAAAATGTAATTGACCCCAACCCTGGTTCAGTTTTTGTCTTTGTGCACGTACATGTGCATGTATAGCAGTAAAAAGCAGCCATTGTTCCACATGTTCATTAGATCTGTTCTGCTCTTTGTTTCCTTTCCCACTGTCTGTGACATCATGATGGTTTCCCTTTAGAGTTTCAGCTGATTTGAAAGCCCCTGACCTCCAGTTGTCCTCCCACTCTCCATTTCCTCCTCCTCCCAGTGCCCCCATCAGAGAGCTGACTTTATTCATCCAGAATTCAATTATCAGCCTCTTAGTCAATCAAATATGAATCTATGTCTCATCATCATGGTTCTCCCACGGCTCTCATTCAGCTCTGTTCTTATTGGTCCTTGTTTTCATTTCACACCGTCAGCAGACGAGCGCAGAGTGCACCCTAACATGATTAACTTCTTTATGTTTACACTTCCCATCACAAAGTGCTCTGACCTCCGCTCCAGCTCATCTTCTCCTCGCATCTCTATTATGATCTGGTCTTTGTTTAAATAATAGATGTTTTGGTTTGGAGTCTTTCAAAATGATCCAGGGATTAAATCTGAGTTCAGAAAGTGACTTAATACACAAATATCTGCAGTTTTAGTCAAAGTTAAACCAATATGTTGCAAGAAAACCAAATCATAGAAAAAATAATTAAAGTACAGAAGCGTTTTTGGGTTGTTTTTCTGTTTTCAGACTAATTTTTTTTTTTTTTTTTTTTTTTTTCTGAGCTTAGAAAAAAAATACATTTATTTCTTCATTGAGAGCAAACATGACCAACTTGTTTAATTTAATAAAAATGTACTTTCACCTTGGTTTAAGACACTAGGAGATATAGTTCTATCTTTAATCCATAATATTGATGGAATTACAATTAGTCTATGAACTTTACGCAGACACCTGAGGACTAACCCGGGGTTTCCACTGGATACGTCTCCGCTGCGCCACGGCACCGATCCGATATTTCACCGCTGTCCGCCGTCCAGTAATTCACACCGGTTGCGTTTTGAGTGCGCCGCGGTGCTCTCCATTTGAACGACTGTGACGTCACGAGACAGATCAGTTCTCACGATATTTATATAATCACGCGAGAACGCAGTTAAATGTATGTGTTCTAAACACAACGATAAACAGATAAACAGCTCAGTGTTCCTAACGAAGGAGAACAAGAAGGTTGGACTCTGGATTTGTCAGAGACACATTATGACATTTTGGTGATGTATTTACTTGAAATATAATCTGAAGTGTTTTATTTTGAAAAGTAACCCGATATTTTATTGCGGAGTACGTGCTTAATTTCCTGTTTAGCTTCATTTGCTCTGTGCTAATTGATGCGTTGTGCTCCGGTGTCCATCAGAAATAGAAGCCCTGCATATATCTGGTGGAGGGCACCGGACTACCACATCTGGGAAGGAGCTGACACGCACCACAGCAGACCCGGTGGAAATTAACACTTAGACTAAAATGGAAACCTATCATCTCCGGTGACGCGGCGGTGACGTTCCGCAGTGGAAATTGGGGGTTAGCGGTTGTTCAGAAGGAAAAAACATTCACATCTGAGGGACATTGCGACAAGTTGACAGATATGACATGTTCCATGGATATAAAATGATGCATTTGTAATGTATTCAGGCTGATATGTGGTCATAGATACCATCAGAAGATGCTGGATCCTCACGGTGTGCTCCTGAGCTGAAGCGTGCAGCATGGAGTCACCATAGTATGGATGTTCTCATGGGATTTTTTTAAACTTCTACTATTATGTAATTGAGAGTGTCTTAACCAATTGTATTATTGTGTGGTTTGATAATCTCATGGTGAAAGAATAAAATACTAGTGGTTGGCTCACCAGCAGGACCATTGGCTCCTGGAGGCCACACATGAAGCCAGACTCTTAAATCCAGCTTTACTATTGGTTAATGACGCCTCAGGACATCCTGCCAGGGCCATCTTTCAAATGCTTCCTTCAGAGAAAAGGTATCAAATGTTCTACTGCTCACCATTCTAACACTCTGCTTAGCACATTCTAAAGTTCTTGTTGCCAGTACGATACGTATGGTAAGTACCGACCGAGCACTGACTGGGTCTGAATGAGTCAGGCCTGAGAAACTGAAGTTCCCACGCTGGTCTCAACAGGCCAGGGAGACGTTTGAAGAACCAGAAACCTAATGAAACGGCTTGTTCATAGTTTCAATAAAACTACTTTGGAAGTCGCTCAAAGTGGAACATTTTGAACTTGTCAAGCGACTTCAAGTACAGCTGTGTCACGACATCCAATCAGCAACGAGTTTCACCAAATGTCACATCCCTGGCCGTCACTGCATGAGATCCATGTTTCTCCAGTGAAAGATGAACCCAGAGATGACAACGTCCAGCCTTCAGGCGTTTCTGGATTTTGCACAAGTACAGTGGTAGGATCAGCCATCTTTTATTTGACAATGAAAATTAAACTGGAACCGGGCTTTGAAATCAGCAATAGATGGTATGAGACCTTTAGCAGAGACTGTTTGTTGCTGGCACTGTGAATACAGCACAATCTGTCTGTACTGCGGGAAACCTAATCTAATCTAACATGACTCAGCAAAGGAGCAACGTCTCTGTTCAAAACGATATAATGCAGTCATTGTATATAAACACAACAAATTGTACACATGAACACACATTTGATGATATGATGATAGATATAATAATTACCATAACTATTACTACAGGTAAAGCTTCCATAGATTAGTCTAACTAATACAGTTTGATCACATGGCGTTTACTAAGATCACCATCTGTGTGTCAAACAGGGAGGAAATGTTTGGACCTTAACCTGAGAATGATATAATTCCATCTCTTTATCGTTCACCCCTATGTGACGTTGAGGTCCACCACTCTCAGGTATCTTTACATCCTGGTAATCTATTACTCTATCTACCCCTGGGGCTTTTATTGGCCTCTGTTCCAGATCAAATGATCTCCTATCACCTCTGAAAACCAATTCCATTTGCTCATAATCAATCACACTGGAGCAGCCATTTTCCCTCAGTCCAATTAAAATGTCTATGTTTCTGCAATAATCTGTATTACTGATGAACAAACTGTGAGAAATATTTGGTTTTAGGTTAAGTGAGGATGCGATCACTCATATACTCTGCTTTACTATCAGTATAGTTACAGTATGGAACTTCTTCAAGGTCCCGCATTTTACCACCATTAGAAAATAGGTTATTTTCATACTTCTTCTTTTGTGCAGGTCATTACAAAATCTATATCTCAGTGATATTTTATAATTATCTATTAATTTGTGGATAATTTACAGGTACATTTTTAAATAATTCAAATTTATCAACACATTTTAAACATAATCAAACAAAAACATTTAATATTTGCTTTTTGGCATTTTATAGTTGCATTTTCCTCTGTATGACATCATGTCCTTTGATGGGCAGTTAGCGATGCTAATCCTGTGCTAAAGGCTAAACTGCCACACCTCTCAGATGATTAAATCCATCAGTGTGAAAACACATCTGTAAACTGTCTTTTTTACAAAGACGTCCAAGAAGAAAGTTTCATTGTTCTTTTGTCATTCAGAAAAAAATCAGTCACTAATTAAATGAATGTTGAGAAATATAAATGTGTTTTTTGTTGCTAATTAAAGCTCATGCATGGGTACATATTAAATCTGCTGATTTATCAGTCTATTGTTGATCACATTCTATTACATGTAAATTGTGTCTAATCTGTAAATGACAGATGTTTATCAGCCTTTTTATTATTTATGTTCCTACTGTAAAGAAGAAGTCCAGTAGATTTCTGGTGGAATTATCAGGAGTTTTTATAAGAAAACAAACCTGGTATTTTCTTATGTCACAGATAAGTGTTAGTGCTGCTAATAACACACATTTTATAAGTGTGATATTTTATTTTAATTTTATCTTTTGCAGCAGTTTTGAAAAGCACTGTTAGCTTGTGGATTAAAGAGCATGAGTAGCATCAGTAGCATCAGCAGCACCAGTAGCATCAGTAGCATCAGCAGCATCAGCTGCATCATCAGCAGCATTATCAGCAGCATCAGCACCTGACAATTAATTCAAACAAAAGCAAAACCAACTCTTTTCAGAATTTAGTTTATGTGATGTTGATTTGATGTTTTTTTTTTTCAGTATGAAGCTAAAGTTAGTTGATAAAACATGAAAGAAATGCACCAGAAACCATGAAACCACTGTTTATATAAATAATGTTTTAATTACCACTGAAGCTAACAATGACGCTGTCATGTGTGGAAGAAAAGCATTGTCGTCACTTCCTAATCATCTGATGTTGTTGTTAATAAAGACAAATATTAATGTTCTCATAATAAAGGAACAATGGGTCTTAAATATTTAACCAACTTATTCATCTTTTTTTTTGTTTTTTTATTAAAAAGGTTGTTATAAAAACTCTCCGTCAGGTTGACAAAGATGAATCCCACACGTTTTCTAGAGATTTGGTTAATTTTAGTCTTTTTTTTTAACAATTAAAAAAGATTTCCTATCATTATCACACAATAGCACATGAAGTATTATCTGTTTTTAAGATGCAAACAATGGGATTATTTGAGCTCAAATAGAAAATCAGAGTAGACAGAAAATATGAATAATAATATAAATAATAATCCATTTAATGACCCATTTGCTCCCTTTAAGGGTTGCAGAAAATTAGCATTTGTCGCGTGTCGTCTACAAATCAATGTTAATGAAGATGCCATAGCGTCAACATGGATTGTGTTTTATTCTTGTGTGTATTCATTTGTATTTTATTTCTGTAATGACTAAAGCAGTTGATAGAGCAAAAATAAATCATCATTACACATCTGTCTATGATTGAGCTGTTATTGGACGTTTTAGTGGATTTAAACTCATTTTTCCTTCATCAAAGCAGCATCACTGAGGCAGCTATAAACTGTCACATGATGTGTTGACATCATCATTATCAATGATTATTGATCACGTTGACAGACCACAGTAATGAAAGAGAACAGAAGCAGAGCAGCTGCTCCTCCAGATAAACCACACGTCTGTGTCTGTCGTAGAATTCCTTTATATTACATTACATTACATCCTCAGTCTGTCTGTAAACACATCACTCACATTTTATTTCATCAGTTTATGTCGGTTTGTAAAAACAAAGTGAATCAATTATTCTGAATGGAGACGTTGAACATGTTTCTGTTTCTGTTAAAACATCACATGGTTAAATGTGTTATTGATTAATGTTTTCTAAATGTTATTGATTATTGTTCTCTAAATGCAAGATGGCCGCCCTGTAGACAGTGCCGTGTGCTGCTGCTGCTGCTGCTGCTGCCCTCCTCCGCGATTTTCACAGAAACAACCTTTACCTCAGGCTTAGCTTTTGTTTGGTCAATATTTGTCTCAAATGTTACCCACGCTGCCAGCAACTGTCACTAAAATAGTGTCACATGTAGGGACGAAAGATACCACCCAACGTGAATCGATACAGACTATGAACAAGTTTAACCTTCTCTTTAACGTTCTAAAGGCATGTGGGAAATAAATATTAATTCCTAGCCCTCTTCCTACATTAAATAGAGCACACAGCTCTGGATGCTGATGCCCCGCTTAAAAAAGAAGACGATATTTCATAAAAAGGTCGCCCCTTGGTATAAACCTGAATTGTGTTTTTTTTCTTGCATCGCAAAAATTAGAAAGGAACTGTCTCTCCTCAAACATGGTAGAAGTTCATACTGCCTTGAGAGAAAATTACAGCTTTTATTTATAAAGTTTCACTCCAATTGGTCTATCTGAATTGACCTCAATAGCTAGTGCTTCTAAACCAACAACTTGTCTTTTAGATCCAATCCCAACTCCACTATTTAAAGATGTTCTTCCACTAATCAGCACTAATACGATGAAGTGGATTAACACATCTCTAGTAACAGGTTATGAACCACAGGCCTTTAAAACCACTGTAATCAAACCTCTCCTTAAAAAACCAACCCTTGATCCAAGTGACTTGTCCAATTATAGACCAATATCTATTCTCCCTTTTGTTTACAAAATTCTTGAAAAAGTCATCACAGGTCAACTATGTGATCACCTACATAGGAACAATTTATACAGAGCTTTCAGTCTGGCTTTAGAGCCAATCACAGCACAGAGACTGTCTTGGTTAAAGTAACCAATGATCTCCTCTTAGCCTCAGACCGAGGGTTGGTCTCAGTTCTGGTGATCTTAGATCTCAGTGCAGCCTTTGATACAGTGGATCATCATCTACTGCTGCAGAGACTGGAAAGTGTTTTTGGGATTAAAGAAACAGCGCTGGGTTGGTTTAAATCCTACCTATCAGACAAGACCCACTTTGTTCATGTTAATAATCTGTCCTCAGCCAGAGTTAATCATGGAGTTCCACAAGGTTCAGTTTTAGGACCAATACTCTTTACATTATATACGCTTCCACTAGGTAACATTATCAGAGAACATAATATAAATTTCCATTGCTATGCAGATGATACACAGCTTTATCTCTCAATGAAATCAGATGAAACTCATCAGTTATTAAAACTCCAGGCTTGTCTTAATGACATCACATCCTGGATGAGTCACAACTTTCTCTTTCTTAACCAGGATAAAACCAAAGTGATTTTATTTGGTCCAAAACACCTCATAGATAAATTATCAGAGTAAATAGTGTTTCTAGATGACATTACTCTGTCACCCAGCACCACAGTAAAAAACTTAGACATTATCTTTTATACTGACTTATCTTTTAATTCTCATATTAAACAAATCACAAGGACAGCCTTCTTCTACCGCCGTAATATCTCTAAAATCAGGAATATCTTGCCCCAGAGTGATGCTGAAAAACTAATCCATGCATGTGTTACATCTAGATTAGATTATTATAACTCTATACTGTCAGGATGTCCTAGTAAGTCACTAAAAAGTCTCCAGTTAATTCAGAATGCTGCAGCTAGAATACTAACAGGTACTAACAGGAGAGAATATATTTCTACAGTAATGGCTTCTCTTCATTGGCTTCCTGTAAAATCTAGAATAGAGTTTAAAATCCTCCTGTTAGCATACAAAGCTCTACATCAGGGGTGCTCACACTTTTTCAGCATGCAAGCTACTTATAAAATTACCAAGTCACAATGATCTACCCCAGATCTACCCACCACAAAAATGCAAAACATATATTTCACATATATTTATTTTCACATATATTGAGGATTTTTTACATGTACAATGTATGTTGATGTACCTAGCATAACCGCATGAGCTAATTTTGCACAACACAACATAATTAACAATGAACATTTTTTTTAATTACCCAAGTTTACTTTGATGACTTGCACTGAACTGAATCAGCGAGGGATGCATAGTCCAGACAGTAGCTGCTGACAGTCAGCCTCAAACACACTTCCAAATGTTCATCAGTCATGGTGGAACGGTACTTGGACTTAATGATCTTCATGTGGGAAAAGGCTGACTCACATAAATAAGTGGAGGTAGCACATTTCCTCATGTTGGGGTACTTTACCTCTGTGAGTTAGTTCCAGAACTGTCCATGAGCTCTTGACTTCAGCTCAATGTTGGCTTGTAGAGTCAAAATCTCATCTTCCACTCCAGAAGAGTTCAGGTCAAACAGTGTTGCAATTTTTGATGCGAGTGAATCAACATCAGCATCTTCCCGAAAAGGATAGCACATGAATGTAGCGACTGGCTCGAGCAAAGCAAAGTCTTGAAAGCGTTTGTCAAACTCTGACAGACAATTGTTAATCTGCTCCGTGTAGCGTGCACTGTCAAGTTGCACGCAGGCCTTCTCTGATGCCAGGTTCTGGAAATTTGCCAAATCATGGCGCTGCAGCTTTGAGGAGAGATGTTGCATCTTTCGTTTGAAAGCATTAACTGAGCTGATCAAATTGATCACTGTTTTGTCTTTTCCTTGCAGCTGTAGATTAAGGTCATTCAACATGTTTGTCAGATCAGTTAAAAATGCCAAGTCTAACAGCCACTGATCGTCATTTAGTTTGTTTGTATTCTGCATGTCGAGCGACACAGAAAAACTCCTTAATCTCAGGACAGAGCTCTCGAAATCTTTGCAGGAATTTCCCTCGACTCAGACATCTCACGTCAGTATGTAGCAACAACTCAGAGTGGTCGCAGTCAGACTTCTCCAGATGTGCACGGAATAACCGTCTTTGAAGAGATCTGGCTAGAACAGGCGATCTTTGTTGCCACATCCAGGATCTCTTTCATGTTGAGCATTTTAGCATATAACGCTTGTTGGTGGATTATGCAATGATAATTCAGGAAGTCTGGGAAAGCATCGTCCTGCCTGCACTTGGCAATAAATCCATTCACGCGGCCAACCATTGCGGGTGCTCCATCCGTGGTGATAGACACCAATTTGTACACTGGGAGCTGAGTTTTCTCAATAAAGTTTTTAAATGACTGAAATATGTCCTCGTGTGTGTCCTTTCATAGGAAGTACTGTTAATAGCTCCTCTTTTGCAGTGATATCACTAAACACCATACAAATGAAAATGCACATCTCGGCTGTGTCACTCACGTCAGTAGATTTGTCCAACCTCAGTGAGAAACACTCACAATCTCCGATGTCCTTCCACATTTGTTGGGTTACATCCTTAGCCATGGCTTCACAGCGCCGTGTAACTGTACTTCTTGACAGCTGCAGAGCTTTGATTGGAGATAATATTTCTACCTTATTTTTAAAGTCTGGAAACAATGAGTCAGCTGCTTCAACGAATGCCTCTTTTACCATCTCTCCATCTTGGAAGGACTTCATGTTATTAACGATGACATGACTGACCCGGAACGATGCTTCGGTGGCAACTTTTCCTTTTGAAGTATGTTGTGTGAAAAATGACTGCTGTCTGGACAACTGGGATTTTAGTTCATTCACCTTTCTCTGTCTCAGCTCGCTTTTTGGCAGGAAGTCGGTGTCGTATTTTCCATGAACAGTCCGGAAATGCTGCTCCACATTTCCTTTCTTTGGTATTGCGATGGCAGACTGGCAGAGGAGGCAAACACACTTAGAAAATGACATCGTGAAAAAAAAGTCAACCTCCCATTCTGTATGAAAGTGATACGTTTTTGTCTTCTTACTTGGTCCAGCAACACTGCTCATTTTTGATGAATATAGGCTTTCTTTAGCTTAAAATCGGAGGTAACTCGCTGACTAGCTTGTTAGCTTTGCTGAATTTAGCACTGTTGTTTGCGCATGCGCGGTGACCTAAAGGTCAGGAAAAAATCAGTAGTCATCTGACTGGCTGCCCTGCATGTCAATCAAGTGACGGGATGGCTGATAGGCTGATCATTTTTTTTTATGTCATGCGATCTACCAACACTACCTTTGCGATCGACTGGTAGATCACGATCAACGTAGTGAGCACCCCTGCTCTACATGATCAAGCTCCTGTATATCTTAGACACCTGTTAGTGTCCTATCATCCAGGCAGATCACTCCTCTCTCAGTCTGCTGGTCTTCTGGAAGTTCCTAAAGTGTCTAGATGTAGAATAGGAGGCAGAGCATTCAGCTACCAGGCTCCTCCCCTTTGGAACCAGCTCCCAGTCTTACTACTGGATGCTGCTACTCTCTCCACATTTAAAAGTAAACTCAAAACCTACTTATTTACTAAAGCATATACCATATAATAGCGTTAACCTAACCACTAGGAAAAAAGATCTAAACCTCTAAAGCTCTAAACCTCTAAAGCTCTAAACCTCTAAAGCTCTAAACCTAAAAATAGGAACTAATAACTAAGATTATATAGTAGAACACCATTATTCTATTCAAACATGATCTACACATAGCGGATGTTCTCCACCTCTGAACCTGGTTCCGCTGGAGATTTCTTCCTATACAAAAGAGGGAGTTTTTTCTTCCCACTGTTGCTAAATGATTGTTGATGTGGATCTTGTTGGAATCTTTTTTTTTTTTTACTATGGACTTTATATTTTGTTCCTGGATTTGAGATGACTTTGTTGTATTTTGCGCTATATAATTAAAATTGAATTGAATTGAAATGATATTGATTAATGTACTCTAAATGTTATTGATTCACCCAAACTGTGCTTGGAAACAAAGAACAAAGTATGAATAATAAATGTAATTTTGTTCAGCTCATTGTGAAACACTGGATGACTCCACATGTTGGATTCATGATTATATATCACTGTGATTTTCTTTTTTTCTAGTCTCGGTTCCAAGCTAGTCTAGGTTCTAAGCTAGTTTAGGTTCTAAACTCGTCTAGGTTCTAAGCTAGTTTAGGTTCTAAACTCGTCTAGGTTCTAAGCTAGTTTAGGTTCTAAACTCGTCTAGGTTCTAAGCTATAATCTCTACAGCTAGAGTAAATGTGGCCCTATTCTGATTTTATTTGTCCTGCATCTGATCTTTTAAAGATGGTTTGAAAACAACTAATCTGATTTTTTTACACCCAGGTTACTTTCACATGTGCTCCTAAATCTGATATTTATCTGATATTTTACAGTATGACTTCTGTCTGAACAGTTAGTCATTTAAATGTGACAAACCTCACAATTCTGCATCTCACACGAAGTGGCAGAAAAAACCTGTCAAAGGACAGAATAGAAAATAGAAGGAGAGCAAGGTCTTAGAATGTATTGATATATTATGTATACTGTATATTATCAGTGCCTCACACATAGATGAGAAGCTTCCATAATTACTCCAGTAAACACAGTGTTTGCTGTGTGGGTTACATCCATTCATCCTTATAAACCAAACTAATTTTAGTTCAGGGGCCAAATACGAAGCAGTTTTTATGTAATTTGGGGAAATTGTGTGGAATAATTGAAGGAAAATTGCAGGATTTGGGAAAAATTGAGGGTTGAGATAATGATGATGTTTCTGCTATTCCAAGTCCTGTCTAGTTAATGTGCTGAGTCAGCTAAATAACTAACATGTGAAGACATTTTCTTCTCCTCACCTGCACTGACCACTTCTTTTTTTGTTGATTTAATAATGTCCCTTTCCCTCCTCATGCCTGTGTATTCTCATTATAGTCACTCATACTTGAACTTTCTATATTGGATATTATTACATTTGTCTTTTTCCAGGTGAGAAAGACCACAGTACAGAACATGTTCTAAGTTTAAACACAGACACAGTTGGTGAGTGAGGTGATGGGGAATCCAGAGGGAGAAGACTTTAGGACTTTCCCTGAGGCCTGGTTCCTCCAGGCATGTCCACAGGTGTTTCAGAACCTAAAGTTCCACTGGGAAAAAGAGTTCTCATAAGTTTAAAACGGACTCAGTCACACTTTAATCTGAACAAAAGAGCTGAAAAACACAGAAACACTGAGAAGAGACAAAGGTGGAAGCCTGAGGATTAATGAATATGGGTAACACTTTATAATACAGCCTGTGACTTACAGGGCAACTCCTGCCCATAAGACAGATGGAGGTACACCGTAAGACAGTTACACTGTAAGACAGCGGCTGTATTATAAAGTGCTACCCTAAATGTCCCTCACCTGACAGGACAAACATCTGACAGAACAAACACGTGACAGAACAAACACCTGACAGAACAAACAAACACCTGACAGGACAAACACCTGACAGGACAAACAAACACCTGACAGGACAAACAAACACCTGACAGAACAAACAAACACCTGACAGGACAAACACCTGACAGGACAAACTCCTGACAGAACAAACAAACACCTGACAGGACAAACACCTGACAGAACAAACAAACACCTGACAGAACAAACACCTGACAGAACAAACACCTGACAGGACAAACACCTGACAGAACAAACAAACACCTGACAGGACAAACACCTGACAGAACAAACAAACACCTGACAGAACAAACAAACACCTGACAGAACAAACACCTGACAGAACAAACACCTGACAGAACAAACAAACACCTGACAGAACAAACACCTGACAGGACAAACACCTGACAGAACAAACAAACACCTGACAGAACAAACAAACACCTGACAGAACAAACACCTGACAGAACAAACAAACACCTGACAGGACAAACACCTGACAGGACAAACATCTGACAGAACAAACAAACACCTGACAGGACAAACATCTGACAGGACAAACACCTACACAGTACAGACCAACTCGTCCTCCCTGTAACTCTGGCTCTACAAACGGAGGAAGAATCAGTAGATAAATAATTGTATCTATAGTTTGTGTCAAACAGGAGAAAACATGGATCTATTTATTGAGGACGTTGATGGCGACAAAGAACATGTAACATGTCACATACAACAGATTAAAAAAAAACAATCATTCTGACAAGTACACACTTCTTCTCACAACCTCCCACCACCCCACATCTCAGGGTAGATATACACACATAGATCTACACATCAGTGTGTTAATAAAATGTATTCACAATCCAGGAAATTCCAGTGAAGATCCTGGATGGACTGATATCAGTCATTTATTGCTTTGTGTATCCTTTATATGTGGAAGTGCAAACTAGTGCACAATTATTTTGAAATTACTATTTATTTTTTTTTCTGCCTAAAGTCTGTGGTCCTCTGAAGATCAAAGTGGTCTGATTTTGGCCCCTGAATCAATGTGAGATTTATATGTAATTTAGTATTTTCATAATGTTTTGTAGCTTTGCTAATTCCTAGTTTGAAATCAGTTCATTTATGTTTTTTTTTTTGTGATCTCCATCATCTTCTCTTTCTGTCTATGAACTCATTACACGTGAATCAGCCAATCAGATGGGACCATGTGGCCCAGAGGGAGGGGGATGTTTAGGAGTAAAAAACTTAAATTAAAAAGATAAATTATCCATCATTACATTTCTGAAATGCTAATAGTAAATAAACAAAGAGCTTTTTTGTAAATATGTTTTTGTTGAATGTGTAAATATTTATGAACTCACCCACCCATGGATTAATGGTTTAGTCCATGGTTTATTTAATGAGCTGTAAATGTGAGTTTGAGTTGGTTTGTCCTGTTGTTTGTAGAGGGGTCACATGGTTTATTCTGTGTGGTTTAATTTCTGGCTCCTCCCTGTAATAAAACCATCAAAATCTTATAAACTTGCTTTATTTTTTTTATGTTTAAATTACTAAAATAAAGCTTTACTGCTGCTGGTTAAAATATTACAAGAAATGCATTTTAAAAAACATTTAAAATACAGAAATGTCCGCCCTCTGAAAAGAATAATCATGGCTATGTATTCAGTACTTGGTTTGCATGAAATATTTGCACAATATCATATTTTTCACTTGTACAAGCTCTTTTACAGCAGCTTTTTAACAAAACTACTAAGTGATGTCATTATTTCTACTGAGTTTTGTGTAGCAAAGTTTATTTAATTTAGTTTAGTTCTTATTTGAGAGCTGCAATAAATATTAAACAGGAGGTCACATGACAGTGTTATAGTGGATGTTGTAAAACAAACAAAACGATGATGCATTTTATTCAAAATGAAGAAACAAATCTTAATTTCCAATAAATGTCCATTACCTTGATTGATTATCATTTTTTTTGGCAATAGATGAAAACAAATTGTACAAACAGAAAGTATTGTAACTATTAAAAACAATAAGACAGACAGGTACAGGACAAATTCAGAGACACACAATGTTATTTGTTCAATTTGCCTTTTTTTGAACTTCACAAAGGTCAGTTTGTGCTAGTGGAGCTTCAAAATGTCACCGCAGCATAAAGTAAAGTCTAATTCAATCTGAAAGCAGCGACACTCACAACTGTTCACATTATCCACAGTTCAAAGGTCGACCACAAGGTCTGAAACGACTTTTTACTACAAGTTACACCAGACTGTGTAGTGGTGAAAAAAATTACAAATATACTGGGTTGATATTTGGTATTTTATCTTTTATTACTGACCAATATTACAGTTGGAACCAAAGGGGAAACTTCACATCACATCAATAAAGATCATTTCCAATACGAGTCATTCCAACTAATGGTCGACACACTTTGGTTTCAAATGATTTGTTATGATAATGATGATGGATATATATTCATGAATTTTGAAGAAAAAGATTGTGGAATATATTGAAATGACTGATACAATATTTATTTACTAATTGAATTAAAAATGTTTCATGTAATGTATCAGTCTGGTTCCTGGTCCCACTAGTTATTGGTCTCACTGGTTCTACATCCAGCAGTCATATCCAGTCATACCCAGTCATATCCAGTCATACCCAGTCATATCCAGTCATATCCAGTCATACCCAGTCCTATCCAGTCCTACCCAGTCATACCCAGTCATACCCAGTCATATCCAGTCCTACCCAGTCATACCCAGTCATACCCAGTCATATCCAGTCCTACCCAGTCATACCCAGTCATACCCAGTCATACCCAGTCATACCCAGTCATATCCAGTCATATCCAGTCATACCCAGTCATACCCAGTCCTACCCAGTCATATCCAGTCATACCCAGTCATACCCAGTCATACCCAGTCATATCCAGTCATACCCAGTCATATCCAGTCATATCCAGTCATATCCAGTCATATCCAGTCCTATCCAGTCATACCCAGTCATACCCAGTCATACCCAGTCATACCCAGTCATATCCAGTCATACCCTGTCATACCCAGTCCTACCCAGTCATATCCAGTCATACCCAGTCATACCCAGTCATACCCAGTCATATCCAGTCATATCCAGTCATATCCAGTCATATCCAGTCATACCCTGTCATATCCAGTCCTATCCAGTCATGGCCACACTAACCTTGCCGCTGGCCGATCAATACCATGTCACTGGTAATCTTTGTAGCACATGGTTGACCTTCTACAACCCCCCGTCCTTGGTCCCATGTGATTAATACTAGTTGGTGTAATTAGGTGTTAATTGGACAGACTATTGACGAAGCCCTGAGAAAACGGTGAGCGCTGCCTCATATTGATAAGCAGGCGTGCACTAAGGGAAAGACAATCAGCGTCTGATCGTCCCATTCATCATTGTTATTATTGGATGTATTGCTGCTGTCTGAGGGCTGAACGTCCTTGACTGATAAACCATTTGTTTCTTTTAAATCTTCAAACAAGAAAATTGAATATCTGTGAGAAAATAGGATGGAGCGGTAAAAATAAGTGTTTTTATCCTGAGTGTAGCTCAGGATAAACTTTCTACCATAAATGTTTAAGTTTAAGAGTGGATTTCAATCATTTACAGAAACAGTTTATAGGTCCAAGAGAAGCTAAAAGAAGGAAAAGTTCCAACACAAAAAACAAATATTCTTTAAATTATGGAAACAAATAAACAAACTTGTACATAAAAATATTACATCCTTGAGGTAGAAAGGGTTTATAAGTGCTGAACATGTCTGGAAAGTGTAACAAATATGCAGAAAAGGCATTAAAATGTGATGTTGAAGTAAAATGTAAAAGCATTAAAAGAAGCAAAAATATGGCAAGAAAAGTTGTGAAAATATGGCAAGTTTGGTGTAGTTGCATAAAAAGTGTAAAAATAAGCAAAATGTGGTCTTGACCCCATGGTTGAGAACCCCTGCTGGACATTAACTTTTAGCATAAAAGACAGAAGCCAAACTCACCATTATCGAAATAATTAAGAAAAAAATAAGGAAATGTCTAAAATGTTTTTTTTGTGTCCAATTTTTAACAACCTCTGTCCATTAAGCCATAAAAACAAGTCATTTCCCATCTCACCACTTATTACAAACTATTATAAATAAGCTTCCATCAAACCCAATGGTTTATAGACAGTAAAGTAATAAAAAGCTTTTAGATACAATAATGCATACAAAGAACAACGTTTAATTAATATTAGAAGTTCTAAAGTGGAAGGTGTAAAGATTTCATGAGGGATTGAGGACTTGTTCTGTGTCCGATACTTTTCTGCGGAAACTGAGAGGAACAAAAATAATTGTATTTTGAAAATTCAGCTGCGATAGCAGTGAAACTAAAGGCTGAATGTGTTTTTATAGTGAAGGGTGGGAATTATGTGATTGAAGAGGCAGGAAATACAAGTGGACAGAGTTCCTGAGCACCAGTCTGAGCTTCCATTGACACACACACACACACACACCCTTCACAGCTCCATGGTTTAAAGTGTTTGTCTCCAGGGAACACACAAACACACAACCCAACACACACAGTGTTTGGAGCAGTTTTCCCAAAGGTTACATTAAGACGTGCACTTTAAACTCTGTTTTTACACTTTGGTCATAACCAATAAGTACTGGTACACCTTACACCTTTAAATACAGTGATTATCAATAACTTCACTGTCAAGTAACAAAACAGCTCAATTCCTGTACCAATAAATGAAAATATGAAACATTTTACAGCTGAATTAATGAAGAATATCACAGCAGAGCAACATAAAGTAAAGATTGTCACATAATTATAACACATTGCACTCATTTGACTGAATTTATACGTGAACAAAACAATAAATTGGAGTTTTTTTCTCCAATTTTCCAATAATTAATAAAAAAAGAAGAAAAAATTGTAAAAACAAAAAAAAAAGTAAGATAGATATAAGAGCAAAAAGGTTTTTAGGTTTGTTTGCTTTTTTTGTTTGTGACCCAGTTTGAAAACTTCTGTTGAAACAAATTTACAAAATGTTATGCTCTATTTCACACGTGAGTGAAAATACCACAACCTTATATTATCTATAAAGTAAAACATCTTAAAAATGCTGCTAAATAACACACAATCCATTTTTAAACTGTACCTGTATTTCATTCAAACGTTGTTCTCATCCACTATTGACACTGGTTTGACTCAGAAACTCTGACAAAGTCACATTTCTGCTATTTTCACAAATATGAAACCAAAACTTAACATTAGCAAACGTTGATACTTTAATGAGGCCCTATTTTACCCCACAATGCTTTGCTTCTGCTCCCGTTTTTTTCCAAGAAGTTCCGCATTCACACGGCAACGTTTTCAAAACGATCTGTTTACATGGGAAACAAACACATGTCGTCTATGATGTCGTGTACATGCCTGGCAATGAACCAAAAAGAAGTGCCAATAATAAATGTCTGGGTCTCGTCTTCTGTCCACACGTCATGTTTACTCAGAGAGCAGTGGTCATGTGACCAGGTACGTCACATCCTTTACGTGGAATTGTGTAAAAAGTGTTTTCATTGATCTTTAACCAAACATTTAATATTGAAATGTCTGAAAAACCTCCTCATGAAAGAATAAACACCTTTTAGTAATAATATTGTGTTTTTTAGAAATTCAGTTCAATCCATTCCTAGTTTTTATTGAAATATTTAGATTTTACACATTTTCAAGAGTGATGTAACCACGGCTTCTGTCAACAGTCAGATGAGGAATAAATATATTTAAAACCTTTCTCTCATCAGCTTTTTTTTTAATGTTTGACGTAGTTATTGAAGACATATTTTGATGGAGAAATCTGACCAAGTGTGATGAAAAAGACCATTTAAATGGAAATCAGTCTCTTCTTGATCCTTTTCACAACTTCCAATGTCAGCAAAAAATCAATAAACCAACATAAAAAACACAAATTAAGACAATAAGAAGGATCAGCTTTGATTAGAGAAACCAAACCACTGTCCTGTTAACACAGATTATTTAAAATTAAGAAAAAGAAACTAAACACACAACAATCCTGTTAAATGTAGTGACACTTCAAATCTCTTAAAGCAGGGGTTCTCAACCTTGGGTTCAGGACCTTTTTTGTTGTCCGAGACACTTTCTTAACAATTTGAGCCCATTTTTGCTTATTTTTACAATTTTTCTTCAACTCCACCAAACTTGCCAAATTTTAACCTATTTTCATCACTTTTTCTTGCCATATTTTTTTGCTCATTTAATGCTTTTATGTTTCATTACTCCATTTTCTGCATTTTTTCCCACTTTCAAAACATTTTCAGGATTTATGAACCATTTCCACCACTTTTTTAATTTCTCATGTCCATTGTAAGCCAGTGTAGGAGTTGAGAAATATCTGGATTTAATGAGCTGACTTTACATATTTGACTTAGCACATTATGATGGTGAACTCCGACTGTAAATGTGGTGAAAAGGTCATTCTGTGCTGTGATTGGCTCTTTCAATAATGTCCCCACCCCCTCCTATTGGTTCTTTCTCAGTGTGATGCCATGCCATCCAAACCAGAGGAGTTCTTTATTCTCAGGCTTGGAACGGTTAGCATGAGCGAGTAAGGAGCTAATTAAAGCTTTGTAAGTGACGGATGGTCTAAGAGGGAACAAGATGTGGGCGCGAGGGCAGCATGGCACCCCAACAGCGCCGCTACCATCTGGCCCATGTTGACGGCTTAATTAGAAGAGCGATGGGGAAGATTTGGGATGTGGTCTCAGTGTGGAGCTGACCACGAGAAAAGGAACTATTCACTGGCACTCAGCTCCCCCTTTGTTTGGCTTTGCAGGTTGCGATTGGATTGTCGGGGTCAACGGGGGTCAAAGAGTCGCCTAAAGCGGTCCTTCTTAGTGTCAAATTCAAAATGAAGGATGAGAAGGGTTGAAAGTGGAAGCTTCTGAATGTGCCACTTAAAGCAGCCTGGTTTATCTTACTTGGTATGTTTGGGTGAATATGTCGAACCCTGTTTCTACTCATGTTACTAACGAACAGTTCATAAATCTCTCGCTAAAACAGACAAACAACACATTCTAAACTGTCCTGAAGAATGTTGGATGTGTTGGATGTGTGGAATTCACTTTCTCCAAGTAAACATAAGATGTGACACAAGTGACAAAGAAATAGTGAAAGGACCAAGAACACAACCTTAGAACGTTTCAACCGAGGAAATAGTTTGAATAGTTTATGTAGAGAGCAGAAAAAACATTTAAAGTATAGCTTTATAAAAAATATGGTTGGCCACCAAACCTTCAATCTAAATCTAACAGAAATCATCAACAAAGTTACTTAGAAAAACTGAATTTACCAGAAGTAAACTGAATACTGACACAACAGCAAATGAAAGAAAACACCATTAGCAAATGATTTAAAGTGTAATTAAATAAACACTATAATCAGCCAAATGTTTGTGAACTGATAATGTAAAGAGCAGAAAATATTATTTAGCTTCATATACAAAACCTATAAAAAAACACAAAAACAGAAATGATCAACAAAGCTACTCAAAAAAGCAAATAATCAAAACTGTCAAAAATATACATCATTTAAAACAAATATTCAGCCCCAAAATAAATCCAAACCTAAATGTTGATCTTTTTAAACATCACTTCCTGTTGGTGCCTTTTCACAATAAACACTGCTTATATTTTCAGTTTTTTTTATGTTCCATTTATGCAACAGCACGTCTATGTGAACAGCTCTGTTCTATTACTGTATGTGTGGGTGAATATGCATCCATAAATAAGATATATTATCTCATTCATTAATATTAATTAATTCATTAAGCCATATTCACACAGGATTAGTTTTACTAAGAACCACATGTGATTTGTAATAATAGTTAATTCCGTGTGAATTGGCCACGTCAGTAATTTGTAAAGTAAATGATCTACTATATTTTGCTGACTCTGAGGTCATGTGATAATACTAATCCAATGAGAATAGACATCTCTGTGATTTTGACAGAAATGGGCGGGATCTGATCTGTATACCATTTGTTCTTTGAGTTTTCTGCTCCTGTTTTCACTCAGTCTGTGGATGTTTTAACTCTTAAAAAGCTGCTCACGTTTATGTTTTGTTTTGCAGTGTCACGGTCCAAATAGTATCCAGATAATCTGGTGACTGACTGTTGACTGTGAGGCACAATACATTTTAGAACTTCTACCATTTCACACTTTTTCAAAAACTATTACAGTTTATTTGAGGGCAGTAAAATATTTATTTTGCACGTTATAAAAACCGCTAACAGCAGCCGTCAACACACACTGAAGTTGATCACAAGAAACAAGGAGCACCAGTAGATTCATTACACCACCTCTGGTTCCACATATCATGAGCATGTTTTATGTAACATCAATTTTTTGGTTTTGATTTATTAATGTATTAATAACGTTTCAATTCACCAGTTATGTGACTTATGTGTTGCTTCTTTTTATGTCCGGACCAGGAGCAAAACTCCGTGCAGTCACCAGATTATCTGGATACTATTTGGACTATAACACTGTTTGGTAAAGTTGTCAGATATTCACAGATTCAGACTTCCAGGATCAATAACTCTTCAACAAAACGTCATCAACACATAAATGACACCTCTACCATCAGTGTGAGGTGGACAATATGATATAAGATCATTTTTATTAAACACAGCAGAATAAAAGTCCATCTGTGGGTCGTTCTGTGTGGTGAGATTAAAACATGAAGCTCTCATCCTAGTTTCTCCATAAATAACCAAATGTCACAAACAGAACCAGATTTAATTTTAAAACAGAAAAAACGCTGCTTGTTTGGTTTTTGGTTTTTTCATTTTTCTGTTTCTGATTTTAAATTAATAAAACAAAAAAATGTATCTGTTTTTTTTCAGTTTTTTAAATTGGTTTTTGAACAAAATAACCAAAGAACGAAGGGTGCATGGATTGACCTGATGCATAATTATGCATTGTTTTGTTTCCGGGACACGTTTATTTACTTTTGGTGATTTTTAAGGTTTTTCTCGCATACAGTGCCTACTTTTCTTCTTAGTGCCCGCCATGTTGAAAACAATGTGAGCGAATGTTTACGCAATACGTTGGGCATTGATATCATATCAGGGAGATGTCCGTTAATTTCAGCAAAATCTCAGGCTTCGGTTATCATGAAAAGCATAAAAAGCAGACGTTGGGGGGTCATTTATTTATTACATGGGGTCTCCAGATAATAATTATCCTGTGCGAGTGGGGCTTCACTCAAATGTAGCTATCTCAGTCCCTCCAAATACACAAATTCAATGAAAATCAACAATATTTGCAGAACTCACAGTATTCTAAAGCTTCTATCACATGCTGGCAGTCAACTTTAATCACAAACTGTTGAGAAAACATCCAAAATACTGCAATTTTGCAATTCCACATATTTCCACAAATCAGATCAAATTTGGTCACAAAATCAAGGAAATCTAAGTGAGGATCCTGCAGAGACAGTCATTTATTGCTTCATGTAACATTTTATATTTGGAAAAATGTGCACATTTTGAAAAAAATGCTTTTTTTTTCTTTTCTGCTGAAAATCTGCGGCCCACTTGAGATCACAGTTGTCCAAACTCGGCCCCTGAACCAACGTGTGTTTAACACCTCTGGGTTAAAATGTCTATAATCTGCTGCTATACATGGATGTAGGAAAGGTTCAGTGAGATTAATGAAGCTAAAAAGTTGATTTAATGATGTGTTTGTGTCTGATGTTCATTAAGAGTTCTTAGTGTTGACATAAAAACACAACTTTGACTCCAATAAAAGCATCACTTAAATGTTTTTTTCATTTCACAGGAAAAAAATGTAATTCTGCTGAGTCATGCTCTTTTTCAACGACCTTTTCTTACTGAGATTCCTTCCATGCGTGTGTCTGGCCCTCTCATCCTTTGCCCATTTCTAGGACTGATTACTTGCCCTGAGAGGTGAGATGCTGAGTGGGCGATTATTAAAGAAACATTAGATGTATTGTGCAGAGTTGTGTCAGTGGGCTGTAAAAGAAGTAATAAACTCTAAGTGGACCACGATTGTTCATTTATTAAATGAGTTGTTTTTTTAACACTTTCCAAACTCTGCTTTATCCAGTGAAAAAAGGAAATATTAGATGTAAAACTTAATCATATTTTAGGCCAAAATGTTAATACATGAGCCATAGGAACAGTTGAGTGACTGTAATGGATTACTTTCCCTTTGTTATCCACTGAATGAGCTGGGATCACTTCCAGTTTACTCACAGGAGTGTGCTCTTTCTACTACAGTGTTTTTCAACCTTGGGGTGGCCCTTTGTGGGGTCGCCTGGAATATTTAGCAATTAATTAGAAAAATAAAATCCTGATTATTATTATTATTATTATTATTATTATTATTAAAACACCACACAATCTCAGCCAACTGTATTATAAATGTTCACTATCTAAAACATAAATACATAAACATTAATAAAATAACTGATACCTCAATATTTTGCCTAAGTAATAATATATACAATATAATCCTGAATATTTCAAATTCAGTAAAGTAATTTCAGAAAAACAATTGTGGGTTTTGTCAGAAGGAACAGACGAGGAAGACGGGGTTAGAGCGTTAATGGACGTGTAGATCAATGCACGAAGCAAACAGACACAACACATAAATACATAGAGATCATAAAGTGCTTCGTTGGTTCATTTAAAGGAATTCTTTATGTTTTTGCACCATATTTGATTTATTAACTTTTTTGGGTCCATTTTACCGTTATAGAGCCTGTTTGCCACCATGTTGAAATGACGTCATTGATGACACCAATCTCCCCTTTCAGTCCATTGAGTTCGATATGAGGTGAAGCAGCTTTTTCAGTCATAATAACAACTTGTGCTGCTTTGGGTTGTTTTAAAAATCAGTAAAAGTTAAAAACGTCTCTTCATGGTGTCTATCAAACAGCAGAGTTGGAACTGTCGCCCCTGTAGTCATATTTTTTTGGCTTACAGATTTTGTTTATGAAGTTTCAGTAAACAAAAGAGGTTTACATCAACTTTTTAAACGTTTTTAACAGCACTTTGTTGTAGTTTGATTATTGTATCTGAGTCAGTTTTGTATGTATTTTCCCAAATTCCAACACATTATGTCATAAACAATTCCTCACCAGTGGAAAGTGGAGTAAATGAAGGCAGTTGTTGTTTAGTAAATCCCTTGTTTTTGTAAAGAATAGAAATCAATTTGGATAATTTCAGTTCTACATGTTCTATGTGAGGTTTCTTACAAAGTTCATCATCTATTATTAACATCCAAAAAAACTTTTAACATTATTTATATAAAGTTGTATTGCTGTGTCAGGATCTGGGAGCTTTATTTACAGGTTAGCATGGTTAGCATGGCTAGCATGGTCCTGGTTAGTGCTGTGTTTGGGTTCACTAGGCTATGGCAGACCTATTGTGACGTAGATCAGATGTTCAGTATAAACACGTGAACCTGCTAACACATGAGGTTCAAACTCCCCACATCACCTCCAAACCTGAAACCTATAAAGATGTTAGTTTGTTCAACGTTTTCAGCTCCAGGCCATATTTATCACGTTAGGACCACCCACTGAGAGCTACTTCCTGCCGCCATCGTCATCTTCAGCCGTACGTCCACCGCCTGTGCCACACAATGTTATCAGTTATAGATGGACTTGAGGGAGGATGAAAGATGTAGTGGTGGAGCACACACACACACACACACACACACACACACACACACACATTACAGCTGTGGTGATAAAGTGAACAGAGGCCATGGTAGATGCTGGTGAAGGGATGAATCAGAGAGTCTTCTAGTCGTGAGTAAAAACAGACTCTGTTTTATCTGTAAATGACTAATTCATCCAGCAGGAGGAGGACGTGATGTCACACACACACACACACACACACACACACACACACACACACACACACACTAATAACAGCCTGAAACACTTGGTTACACACACTAAGCCACTCCAGCTTATTACAACTATCTTTTTCTTTGGGGGGGGGGATTTCCTGAATAAACTAAATCTTTAAATAATTAGATTTGGTAGAACAGGGAGCAGGTTAGCACACATAGAGCTGTGTTACTAAGACCATAAAAGCACATGTTGTACAGCTATTTATAGCACAAGAACACACTGAGTTGGTCTGTAATGTATTTTATTACAGGGATTAACACAATAGCTGAGAACGGCTTCGTCAGAACCATGATAAGTGTTTTGGGATCAATAATACCAGCTTGATTCAGAAAATTATTCATTAACTTCATAAATTGTTTAAGTGATTAAAAGAAAAGTATCGATGCGTTCCTGATTGTGTCCAAGGTTCATTTTACTTTCATATCATTGGAAAAAATTGTTTTTTGTTTTTTTACCCTAAACCAACCCCTAATGTAGTTTTTTAATCAAATAAAATCATAGAAACTGCCTCTTGGATCAATAAATCAAACATCATTTACTTGTCCACCCTAACACATTTTCACGCAATGCATTATGGGATGTGTTTTTACTTTGTTCTGATATCACAGGGATTAATGCAAACAAACTAGAACAAAAATGGTTTTAAACAAATCACTTTCTCACTCGTCTGGCAAAAAAACTAAAATAACGACAATAAAACACTTTTGTCCTGTAATCTGTAATTTAATCTGTGTATGCTGTACTACGACACTGGTTAACTTCTTACGGGCTAAATCACCATGGTAACTTGGGCAGAACATCTGGACCAGGTTATGAAGTGGATAAGATCTGAGTATAAAGTCCCGCCTCCTGACCAATCAGTTCTCTTGTAAAACGACCTGTTCAAGATTTCAGGATTTTTCAGGATCAGGATATACTGATCCAGGATCTACTGATCCAGGATATGCTGATCCAGGATATGCTGATCCAGGATATACTGATCCAGGATATGCTGATCCAGGATATACTGATCCAGGATATACTGATCCAGGATATGCTGATCCAGGATCTACTGATCCAGGATCTACTGATCCAGGATATACTGATCCAGGATATGCTGATCCAGGATATGCTGATCCAGGATATACTGATCCAGGATATGCTGATCCAGGATATACTGATCCAGGATATGCTGATCCAGCTTCAGAGTAAAGGGCCGGTAAGAATGAAGTAAAAACACTTGTAAGTATCTGTTTACAGGACTTAACATCCCACAATGCAATACAAGAACCTATTAACAATGTGGGTGTTTAGGGTGAAGATGGAACCAAACCTTTTCTTTTCTTTGATCTATAAGGCCTACGCTATCACTTTATCTAATAAAATACATTATCGTATTAAACTACAGAGTTTGTTTCTGAAACTTTAGAAATCCAATGTTTACGTTGGTTATGAAACATAACACAGATCTACAGTATGTGGTGTAAGTGAAACTACTGTCATTGTTTTGGTTGGTTTGTCTATTGACGCACATCCCTTAACATCCTCACACACACACACGTCACTGATTAGCTTAGCTTTAGCTTAGCCAACGTAAACAAAGAAGCAGGATATCACTGTTCTTTAACCTCCTTATTATCAATGGAACCAAAGGGAACGTTGGCGTTGGTTCTCAGAGCTGCTTGTGGTTTGTATTTCATCACATTAAGGTGAGTGTGTGGTTTGAACATGTCGCTGTTATTAATTGTGTCAGTTATTTTCTCAGCTGCTCCATTAGCACCTCCAGCAAAGACCTTTCCACTCTGAGACGTGGCTCACGGCTGTGGGTTTAACCTTGGCTCTGCATCCAGCCCATTAAATAAAGCTCTGGAATTAGTCACAGTCTGCTGGTCCTGGGCTGCTCTCAACATCAAACCAGCTTTTTAATAAAAGTTTGTCCACTATTACACATTTTTTAGTCTTTTTAGGTAGTTTTTTTTTTTTACCAAACTACCCCCACAGTTTTTGTTCACTGGAGCAAAAACAAAGTATTAATATTAACAGCATCGTCTTAGGGCAAAATAAATATCCCATTTATTCATAAATGTGTCAGTTATCCCACAGGAAGTTGAATTTATTTTAGACAGAATGAACTTTTCTGAGTCACAGGTTCAACAGTCTTGTCTTCTGTAGCAGTGGTTCAGTGAACAGCCTCACTAAGATTAGTGGGTTCTGTCTAATAAATGTATTTATTCGTAGGAACTTTAATCATAATATTGTCAACAAAGCAAAAGAGTCAGACACGCATCAGTAGATCAGGACAAAGACCATGTCTTCAACTTAACATACAGTTAAAAAAGAAGACAAAATGAATCTCACTTCAACGATTACATGGATGAAACTTCAAAAGAACCATCAAAGGCAATCAGCAGAACCCTTCTGAGGAAGACTGGCAGTTGACAGTCGAAACCTATCGGAAGATGAAATTTCCTGATAAACCTTGACCAGACAAGTCACACCACTATAGGCTAACTGTACTTTAAAGATGCAGTATGTACGTTTTTTGGCGGAATTTGGTCAAAAATCCAAGTATTCAAGATTTAAAAAACGAGGCGTGACACTACTTTTTAGCCAATCAGAGACCTTCCCACGTCAGCCAAGCTTGTTTAGGCTGACGTGGGAAGCAACTAAAAACATACTCAAGCCGAACAGACTCCATGGAGGTCACAAATGTACGCTTTGAGTCCGCCCCACGTCCTGGTGTCAGAGGGGGAACAGACGATAAATCAGGTGTAAACCTAGAGAAGCATATCCAAGGTGGAGAGATCATGGAGTGGTGTGGGTCTGCTCTGACCTGTGATCGCTTTGGGACAGGGGAGGGGTTCACAATGAGGACAGTACCTGGCGCGACCGTGGCTCAGATGGTAGAGGGTTTGTCCTCTGATTGAGAGGTTGGGGGTTTATGTTTTTTTTTTTTTTTTTTTTTTTTTTTTTTTTTTTTTTTTTTTTTTTTTTTTTTTTTTTTTTTCACCTTGTTTGCACATGCTGTTGAAGGTTAACACTACAAGAAGTGCAATCTTTTAACAGCAATGCATATTTTATTATTGCAATTAAATAAATGAGTTTATTTCATTGCATAATTGTGACCATCACCAGCCCTCCCTAGGGAAGGGTAAATACTTTATTAAAGGGAGGATGTAAAAGAGAGAGGGCAGTGTTACACCAGGGTGAGGGGGGTGGGGGGGGGGGGAGTTAACAGGGAGGAGGGATACAAGATAGGAAAACGAATGGGTGGGGAATAATCAATAAGTTTCAAGTGATGTGATGTGAAATTGTGGTTGTGTATATTGTGCTTATTGTTGTGTTATCAAGCCAGTCTGGTGACCAGTGTGCGGCTTAGGAATAATGGTGGTGGCTGTGAGCAGAGGAGGAAGTGAGTGGAAGTTACATAAAACAGGTATTTGGGAACAACGTGTCTATGGTTGAGCCCAGTATGAGTGTTATCCCACAGCCCGAGGCCAGTGCGTCCATGACAAATGTGATTCCAAGAGCCGCTACTGCAAAACCCATGAGCCGCCCCCGGGCCCGAAGAAGCAGTCGGGCCAGCAGAAAGAGCGAGAGATCTAGGGGCCCCCGGCGACCACCCCACGGCCAAGCAGCCCCCCGAACGCCCCCAAGGTCCCAAGCCGAGAGGCTGCCATTGCCCCCCCCATACACACCCGAAAAGCCCCAAGGAGCCAAGGACCAAGCGCACCACGCCACCGACTCCAACCCCCAACCCCCAGGCCCCCCAGCCCCCCACCCCCCCACCACCACCCACACCCCCGCGCCCAGCCCCCCGAGGGGAGGGCCCAGAGAGCCCCCCGCCCGAGACCCCAGCGGAGGAGCCAAAGCCCACGCCCAGCAGACGACCAGAGCCACGCCGAACAGGCAGCCGGCGGGCACCCGCCGGTGAGCCCAGAGCCAGCAAGGACCCGACCCCAGGCCAGGAGGACCCGGAATGGATGCAGCACCAGGAGCAGCCCGCCCAGGGCGAACGACCACACCCCAAGCCGCATAAGGCACCAGGGGGCCGCTGGGAGTCCCCCCGCCAGTCCCCAGGCACCCCAACCCAGCCCCCCCGGGCGCCCCAGATGCTGATGCCGCCCGCGCCACGAGCTTCAGTTCTTTAAAGCCAGGGCCCCCTCCAGAGGCCAAGCCAGACCGCACCGCCGGGATGTGGCCCCCTAATCCCACCCCGACACTCTGCCTCACGGGGGACTGCCCAAGCAGGGGCCGCACCAGAAGGTATGCAAGGGCGCGGCACGCGCCACCCGCCCCAGAAGACCCCCGCCAGGACCGGCCCGGCCAGCCGGCCAAGCACCCCGGGCCCCAGGAGTACCCCCAGGGACCAGGACCCCCCAAGGGCAAGCCCCCCGGGACGCGCCCCCCACCCCAGCCCAGGTCCCGGCCACAGCCCAGCAGGACCGCACAGCCCCAGACGGCACAAGGCCAGCAGCCCAGGGCCCGCCGCCCCCCGGACAGCGCAAGCCACGGGGCAGCGCCCCCCGCCGGCCCGCGAGCAACCGGCGACCCCCACCGCGGGGACGGAGGCACCCCACCGGCACACATCCAGCGCGGGACAGCAGCCCCCAGCCAAAGATGCCCCGGACCCACCCACCAGTCCGCAGATGGCAGGACATACCCACCAGGCGGCCGAAAGCAACCTCAACCATCGGAACAGCTAACGCCGCCCCCCCAGTAAACAGCATCATCCCGAGGCGCCAAACAACCCTGCCCCAACCCCGGTGAGGACACCAGCACCCCCCCAGCACACCCACCCCCCAAACCGGCGAGGCAGGCCGCCCCGGGCCCGCACACCGCGGGGCCCGCCCCCAAGGCCACCAGGAGACAAAGCAAGCACCAAGCCACACCCAAGGGGGAGAGGCACCCCCGCGCCCCACCCGCCGACACAGCCCGGAAACAACCCCGCAAGGAGAAACCCCGGCAAAGCCCCCCCGAGACCCACCGCCACGCCCGACCGCACCATCTTGATGTGCTTTTACTCTATGCAGTGGCCCAGCCACCAACAGAGGGGCCAGGCCCCCACCGGAGAGGCCCAAATATGTGTACCAACCCACCACCCTGTTATGGTGCCTCTCCATTCCCCAATGGAGAGGCACTTCCCGATCCCCTGTGTGAATGTGTGTGTTTGGTGAATGTATGGGGTGTAATTAAAAGAAGGGGGATGGAGGGGAGCGGTGCTCCCCCTCCAGCCTCTGTGGATTTATGTGTATGTGGTGTAATAGGCCGGAGGGTGTAAATGATGATACACCCTCCGGGGGGTGACATGTTGAGATGCGATTAAAATTGGAGGGATTAGTAGGGCAACTAGAGGTGGGAGGGCCGCCCCCACGCCACTACATAGTAACACAGGTGGCGGGCCCCTCCACCCCCAGCCCCACCATCCAGCCCCCCAAGGGTTGGGTATTGGTGTGTGGTGCATTTAGTGAGTGAGCCAGACCAGCTGGGAGTGGGGTGAAGTGAACATGTAGGAGGCCTGTCCAGTGTGAGCCGGGCCCGTCCGCGTGGCGGGCCACGCGAGAGGGTAGATGGCGCAGACGGGCAAGTGGCACTGCGGGCCCCGGAACAGCACAGCCGGAGACCCCCCCCCACGGCACCCCCAGACCGCGCCGGCCCCGCGGAGCACGGCGACACCCCCCACCCCCGGGTACAGCCAGGCACCAACAACATCCCCCGGCGCCCCAGGGGGCGACCCCCGCCGCCCGCCGGCCCGGAGCAATGCCACCCCGCCACCAAGGGGAGCGGCCGAGCAGGGGGGAGGCCCATGCCCGCACCAGGGCCAGCACAGGCCCACCCGGCGCCACGATACAACACTCTCCACCGGGAGGCGGCCCCGGCCCCCCCGACGAGAGAGGACGCCATCCACCGCCAAGCAGGGCCATCCCGCCAGCCACGGACCGGCAAGCCAGAGTACCGAAGCACCCCCAGCCCGGAACCGCCCCCCCACACCAACGGCGCCAATAGAGCCCCCCCCCCCCCCACGGAGGCAATCCCCGACGACCCACACACCGGCACGAGACACCCCCCCGACGCCAGCACACCCCGAACAACAGCGGGCCCAAGGCCACCAGCCCCGCCCCGCCCAAGGCTGCGCAGCGCCGCCACGAGCCGCGGCCGGTCCCCGGGCAGATGGCCGGAGAGCACCTCCCCGGACACGTAGCCCAAGGATCCGCCCCCGGGGCACCCCCGCCCCGGAATTGCGCCCACGGCGCCCGGTGCACCCAGCCAGCAGACCAGCCAATCCCAACGCGGATCCACCGGGCCAGGAACCACGCGCCGCGCCCCCGCACACCCGCCCAATACGACCCCCGGGGAGGCCCCATAGCACCCCTCACCCCACCCCCTAGCCATAACGTCCACACCCCGGCCATCGCGGTCGTACAAAAAGCCCCCGAGGGGGCCCCGCCTGGCTCGCCGCGCAAGCGACATCCCTAGCAAAGGTGCGCCCCAGGGAGCCAAGCCAAGGACCCGCAAGGGCCAACGGAGCAACCCACAGCCACACCCCGCCACCCAGCAACCCAGGAGGCAATCGCCGACCCCGGGCAGCAGCCACCCCCAAAGCTACCCCCACCCCGGATCCCCCCGGACCGGAGCCAAGGACCCCACCACCCCAGGCCCCCCAACGAGACCACCCCCGAGCCAACCCACCCGGCACGGCACCGCCCGTCCCCCAGGCGGGAGCCACAGCCCCCCCACCAGTGCCCCAGGCCAACGGGAGCCCCCCAAACCCAACCCCACAGGATGGCGGGCGCAAGAGCAAAGGAGGAGGAGGGGGGAGGACGAGACAGGGGGACAGGGAGCAAGGGGAAGGAGCGGCAGGGGAGCACGCAGGGCCCCAGCCCCAGAGACCAGCCAGATGCGCATGCAAGGGGCAACGGCGCCAAATCAAACAGCCCCGGGACCCCGTGAACACCCAGAAGGAATGCACACCCGTGCTGAGGCAACAAGGCACCCCGGCAACCCACCCCAGCCCCCCTGACCAAGACCACCCCAGAGGCCCAAGGCGGCCCCGGCCTACAGTTGGGCTAGTGCGTTAGTAAAGAGTGGTGCTGGCAGTCGCTTGCAGGCTAGATCATCAGGCTTTTAAAAATTTAGATTTAATGCAATTAAAAAAGGAGTCCAACGCTCCTCAAAGCACGTTATTTTTTTTTGTTTTCTGAGAGCAGACATCTTTTCCATGGAAATAAATTCTGTGAGGAGATTTTGCCATTGGTTTATGTTTAAGGATTTTTTGTCTTTCCAATTTAGTAATATTGTTTTTTTTGCAATGGCTAGTGCCGCAAGGATTGATTGTGATTGGTTTGCTGGAGGTTGAAGCATTGTCAGGTCTCCAATCAAACAAAGATTTGGAGATAAAGGAATTCTGTAGTCCAAAATGGAGGACAGTTTTTCAGTGATTAGAATCCAAAAGTGTTGAACTGGGGAGCAAAGCCATAAGGCATGTAAATAGGAATCCGCTGTATTCTGGGTGCACTGAGAGCAGATGTCTGTTGCTGAGAAGCCCATTTTATGCATTTTCTGTTGGGTAATGTGGGATCTGTGGAGGACCTTGTATTGAATTAGCTGAAGGTTTGTGTTTTTTGTCATCTTAAAAGTATTACAACAAATTTCTGCCCAGAAATCAGTGCTCGGGGTGATTGAGAGTTCGGCCTCCCACTTCGCGATTGGTAAGTAATTACAGTTAGTGTTCGAAAGCGCTCTGTATATTTTTGAGAGTTTTTTTGATTTTGTTGAGATTTTTTTCATATATATAGCCAGTTCTGGAGGTTGTAACGTAGTTAAGTCTAGTGGAGTGGTTTTCTTTATTGTCTCTGTTACTTGTAAGTACTGTAGAAAGTTACTTTTATTTATATCGAATGCTTGGGTTAGATTATTATATGACCTGATCTTGTCATTTTCAAAAAGGTCTTGGAGATGAGTGATTCCACTCTCTTCCCATGTCTTCAGATAGAGTGGTGTTTTTTTATTTTTAAAGTCGGGGTTGTGCCAGATTGGAGAGAGTATACTAGTTTTTAATTGGCTATTTGTGATGTCCAGGGCTTTCCACCATGCAGTCAGTGTGGAGGCAATTAGTGGGTTTTTAAAGCAGTTGTGATGTTTGAGGGTCGCAGTGATATGGGTTTATGTTTATGTTTAGGTTTATGTGTCCTTGGGCAAGACACTGAACCCCAAGGTGCTCCCAGTGGTTGACGAGCACCTTGCATGGCAACTCTGTCCCATTGGTGTGTGATTGTGAGTGTGAATGAGTGGATATGTAAAGCACTTGGTGATCTCTGTCTGTGAAAGGTGCTCGAGAAATAAACATGACCTACTTACCTACAGAGTCATAGCAGCTTTCATTCCAGAAGCTGTTTCCATTACTCCTGAAAATGCATAAAATCTAAATAAAAAGAAATAAAAAAACTAGTGTTGAAACACCTGCATTTCTGAAAGAAAAAAAACACTCATATCATCGAAAAACCTCCCCATGAAAGAATAAAAACTTTTTAGACGTTTTCATATTAAATGTTTGGTTAAAGGTGCAGTCTGCAACTCTTATAAAATACTTGCTAAAGCTGTCACTCTGTAACAACAGCTTTAGCAAGAGAGAGATCTGAGAGTTGCGGACTGCACCTTTAAAGCTCAATGAAAACATTTTTTACACAAATACCATTACCTGGTCACATGATCACTTCTCTGTGAGTAAACATGACGTGGTACATGTGGACAGAAAAGGAGACCCAGACATTTCTTATCATTAGACTTAATAATAATTAGTGCCACATTAGACGTGAAACAACCTATGAATACAGAATGTTCTAAGGAGGTTCTAAGCGTCCATCTTCCTACAGAGAAGTCTCACTGGATGAGATTTCACCATGGGCTCCTCCCCCAAAACAACCTTCAATGGAAACACCTTCAAACATCAGAAAACTCTCCAATAACACCAGATAAAGTCATTACATTTATCACTGTCTTTATGGAAATGAAACAGGGAGGGTAGGGGGGAGCAGGGATATTTCCACATCAGTCTCACCATTCTGCGTACTGCAGCTTTAACGGCTTTAACCATGTCGTAGTTGTGACTTGGCTTTGTGAACAAAGATTTATGAAGGAGGCTGTCCACGTTGGTTGTACGCTCGTTGGCGGGCGACGAGGCAGATTCTAGAAAGGCAGGACCTGCCACAGCGGCTACAAGGACAAGTCTGTGTTGGGATGGCTACTGGTGCAGCGTCACGCTGCTTCCTCCTGCGTCTTTTGTCCCGTAGACTGTCACTGCGAGTATTCTCAAAGGAGGACACGGCTTGGTGGATTGCATGTCACCAGGCTTCACGTTTGGTGACATGAGCTGACCACTAACGGTGGTCTATGTGGCCGACACCATGTGACTTCTTGAGAGAATCTTTGTACCGCTTCTTTGTCTCAACTGCCAGTGGAGAGTTTGCCATACAGCGCAATCTTGGGCAGGCGGTGATCTTCCATCCTGGAGACGTGCCCTGTATAGCGTAACTGGTGACCTCCACCTGTTAGAGGACATTTGTGACAAAGTCACTCCAGTAGATGTTGAGGATGGTGCAAAGGCAGCGTTGATGAAAGAGCTTAAGAAGCTTCAGGTGGTGATGATGGTAACCCATGTCTCAGGAGGGTGGTCTGTACACACTGATCTTTGTGCCTTTCTTCAGATGCTTGTTGTTCCAGACTCTTTTGTTCAGTCGGCTGAAAGCGCTGTTTGCCTTTGCCAGTCTGTTGTCAATCTCCTTGTTTATCCGATGTAATTATGCCTCCCAGGTAGGTGAACTGCTGGACGGTTTTCAGCTCAGTCTCGCCAATGCTGAGGAGGGTGGTACTCTTCTCAAGGTGGAGGCTGATGGAGGACCTCCATCTTTTTCAGGCTGACGTCTAGTCCAAAGAGCTGGTTCGGCCTCTGTGAAGCAGGGTGTGATGCTCTCTCTGTGTGGACAACATCGGCGAAGAGGAGGTCCAGGATCAGTTGTTAAAGGGTCTTTGTGTGGGCCTGTAGACGCCTGAGGCCGAATCATCAAGGTCTTCAGTTGCCTGCTGCAGCATTATGCTGCAGAGTATGGTGTAGTGAATGAATCATGGTGTCATATGTGTGATAAGTTCAAGCTTTTCTCCTTCTCTGATATTTATCACATGTTTAACCTCTGTGTCTGTGTGAGGGGGGCTATGACAGTTATTGCAATTTATCAAATCACATGATATACATGCAACAAAATATGAAGCATAAAGAACAGTCTTAGTCCTAATATTAGGCGTGTTTTTATTTTTACATTTGAAGACATGCAGAACGTCTTCAAAGAACCACAATTCCGTCGATGTTGAACATGTAAACTGTGTAGGAAGAGAGGCCGCAAGCAAATAGAATTTTGGAGATGTTGGTGTAAGAGGTGAATAAACTCTAAAATCTGAATATAAACAGAAGACAGCAGAGAGTGAACGCTGTGTGGGAAACCAAGAGCAGGTAAAGTCAGGAAGAACAAAGGAATCAGAAGAAATGTTTTAGTTATTTTTGATTCCAGCGTTCCATAAACCTCAGAAATGTTTCGTTCTTTCCAGAGATTATTATTATGACCAATCAAAAAGCTTCAATAAAGGCCACGCCCACTAATGAGAGTGACAGCTGTCAAAAATCATTTCACAGTATAAAAAATATTCACTATTAATTATAGACTTGAATCCAACCTGTTTTTATAGTTAACAATAAACATCACAGCAGTTTTAATTATTATGTTTTTTGGCCTAAAAAAGCTTTAATGTGAGTAGAAACTGTTTTTTATTTATCTTTGAGAAAGTGTTCAAAGTGGAAACATAATTCCTTTTAAACGGTTTGTTCTGACATTCGGCTGCTGTTTGTTCTCATCATTTTAGAAAAAAACAAAAAAATAAAGATTAACATTAATTAGAAGCTTCACAAACATCACACGAGTTTTAAACCAAAGGAACAAAGTGTGGATCAATAACCACAAAGAGATATTTTGAGCTTTTACTTTCAAACAGTGGATTATTTGATGGTGTAACTTTAAGTTGTTGCTATAAAACCGAGACTAATGCTAACAACAACATAATTATTTAGATCCATATTTATTTTATTTTGTTACTTATACTTTCTACAGGATAAAAGTATTTGTGCTGCTTTTTATTTGTTAAACTCTCTGTACTTACTGTGTGTAAATGGAAGGTTTAGAGCTTTAAACATGAACATTATCTCACACACACACACACACACACACACACACGTTAGCTTAGCTCAGAGCGTTAGAGAGGATGGATTACACTGGTCTCCACTAAGATTCAATCTTACCCTAAAGGAGGTTTTCTCAGAATTCCAAGGATTGAGTTCCAGAGGAAAGTTTATCCAATGAATGCTTTCATTTAAAACATCTAGAAGTAAACTTTACCACTGCTGGGTTTTTATGTACTAAGCAAAACTGAAAGATGTTAGCAACCAATCATTGTCATTAAATTATATGAACTTACAATATGTGTTTGATCCATAAACTCATCAGAAGCTGAAAATAAACACGTTGTGCACCAATGGGAACCCTTCAAAGGTAAACAGGAAGCTAAACCATCAGTGGCTGTGTTTACATCAGAGCTTTAATTCAGAATAAAAACTAGATCCTCTTTAAAAAGAATAAAAATCACCTTGTAAACAACTCATTCTGATTATGTTGGAGCTGAAAATAAAAGGTTTGTTTTTTTCTGATAGACGTGAATATGTCACAATCTGTCCAATCAGAACCTTTCTCAACCCTCAGACCTACAGAGGAATTTAATAAAGGTTAATTAACGTGTTTTCCATGTAATTACTATTTCCACGTAAACACAAAGCAGAAGCTATCTAACCGCTGACATCACACCTGAGACACTCAGGATGGGACATGGAAACGTCTTGGTGAGGGAGGGGGTGATGGATACATTATGATGATTGGCGTACGGAACATTGATTAGCCAACCAGGAGTGGTTACAAACCACAGCAAACAGCTACAGAGAGGAAAATACAACCATTATGGAAGTACAGTCACTATAATTCAACATCATCCATGTAAAAAGACAAGAACAAAGAGGTGAAATGTACAGTACGTTATGTCTCAGAGCAAAGTGTTTGTCAACAACAAGCTAATAATCTTATTTCATGAAACATTTCAACAACTGGTGACAAGCTAAGAACACAGAAAACACTGTTTACACACACACACACACACACACACACACACACACACACACACACACACACACACACACACACACACACACACACACACACACATACTATAAGTATTTCCTCAACAATAACAGGTCTTACACTGTTTACCAGTTTTGGTTTTGAGGTCTAATAAGTAATACGTTAAATTAAAAGGCTATTTGTTCTACTCTATGATGCATCTGACTTGAGATTGTGACTAATTTCCTACAAAAAATGAATCCTCACTTAACCTTTTAGTTTAAGGTTTCTGCATTATATTTTAAATTGCTTTTCTGGAAGAAAGAATGAGAAAAGGTAGTTTTAAAGGTTTGATCAGGTTATAGAATGATAAACTGGTGGAAACTGTAACTTGTAATGCCATGTATTGCCTGCAATGTAATGTTGTGTTTCACAATAATGGTTTAGTTTAGCTTGATTGGCGGCTAAATCTAAATGTTTAAATATGAATGTTAAACATTCAATCTAAATCTAAATATTACTTTTAAGTATAAGTGTTAAATCTAAATGATAAATGTTAAATCTAAGTGATGCATCTAAATCTAAATGTTAAATGTAAATCCCAATGTCAATATTTAGCTAATATGCAAATTCATCAGGAGTATCAAAATAAAAGCT
>NC_041064.1:37598946-37639673 GCF_900634775.1 Gouania willdenowi
GTATTATTATTATTTCTCATTTGTGTAACAAAGTGTGTAAATCTGTCAGGGTCTCTTATGTTTTGTTTGCGTGAAACGCTTTTGGTCCTTTTTTATTTTTTTTGAGAATCTTTGTGAATTCTGTTTTTGAGTCTAGTTTCATGTGTTTAACTCTTGTGTTTCCAGATATTCCTGCTCGTGGCTCCTCCTCCCTGTGATGTCGGTGTGTTTGGGTGCAGTGATTAGCCCCCCCCTGTGGCCCATCCCAATCAGGCCTCCTGCACTATTCAGTGTTTGGACACAGTATAGTTGCTGGTTCATTGTCATTGTTATTTATGCTCTGCTCTAAGTTTTCCTTGTGCCTTTTTTTGATTTGATGTTTTTCTTGCCTCGAGCATTAAACATGGACTTATGAACGTTATCTCTGCTGCTGCATCCATCTGTCTCTGCGTTTGGGTCCAACACCATCACAACTCCAAATTGTGACCAAATCTTTAGTCTGAGGTTGTTTTTACTTTGGACTTTGCATTGATCAGCTCCTCTGTCAGTCCTGCACCAATGTTTGGGCCTGTGTGTGATTCAAATATGGCTCATGACTGGTCTGTTTCCATACAGAAACGTGCTGACCGTGGTGTTTACATGATGGAGGACAACGTGGAGTTAGTGGATGCTCTGCCAATACTGCATAGTCAGAGCAGCTACGGGAAGCAGGAGGGTCAGATATCATTGCGTTCCTTTGTGTTCTTGAATTTGTTGAATTTTATTTAGCTATTTTTTTTTATATTGTAACATTTTGTGCTGCAAAATGTTGTTACATTTGTCATAAATACTGTTATTTTGGACACATTGGATAGTTTTTAATCCTGGAGGACTGCCCACTGTTGTGTTTTAAATATAACATAGTAGATGATAAGTTATTGTCCATAAGGTTTAAAATAATAATACATTTATTTATAGAGTGCTTTCAATCAAAGTGCTGTATATCAAACAGATCAGCCATTAACAGGTCCCCAACTTTTTGTGAAAACCAAGTACATTTGTCATTCCCATAATAAATCTTCTCTTGTAGATGTAGCCGGCGCTCCTCCAGGTCAGCCATCTTTAAATCCACCTCTGTGTCCTGCCTCCTCTTCTTTTTCCTGGATCTACAGGGGTTTCACTTGGCCCTGGAGCCGGAGAAGTGCACGGGAGAGGTTGAGGTGCTGCCGCTGGATCCGGAGCCGGTAAATTTGGCATAGAACATTGGGAGGGCTCGGAGGATGTCGGTGTGGAGGCCAAGTCGCTCTCTGATGCCGTCTGTTTTAATGAAACACACAGTGGGAGCAGTGAGAACACACACTGTAGGTACAGATAAAAGGCGGGAGAAACAAGAAACACGTACCTTTTGTCTGTATTTTTTTTATGTGGGGGGAAGGGAACATGGAGGAAAGACACAAGGTAGGAAATGGAAAGGGTAGGGAAGAGTTGATTATTTTAAAGTGAGATGTGATGTTGTAGTTGTAGTTGTGTTTATTATGTTGTGTAATCAAACTAGTCTGGTGACCAGTGTGAAGCGTAGGTATAATGGTGGTGTCTGTGGACAGAGTGAGTGGTAATACCTAGAACAGGTATTTAGGATCAACCTGTCCACACGTAGCAGGGTATCCTGCAAAACTGAAACATTTTTCTCCAATTTGCCCGATCATCCACACGCAACAGGATGTTTTTCATGAAAAACAAAGGTTTATAAAAACTCTGTTCAAAGTGTGGATTTGAGGAAAACGTCGACTATGCGTTTGGAAACACTGTAAAAAAAATCAGTAAAATTTACGGGTAAAAACTGTGAAACCATGACAGTAAAAAACTGTAAATATAAATAATGGGTTTTTACTGTTTATATAACATTAAAATCATAGTAAACTTGTTAATCATGAAAAAACTGTAATGATTACATTTTTTCTCTTTAAAATATACATTCCCTCTCTCTTGCACCGTTTTTTTAACTGAAAAAAATACGTATAACATATTGCACTCGAGTACTGTATTTTGCAATTATTTTTTAATTACAGCTAAAAGTCAATGTGAAAGTGCAACAAGACACAACAGTAAAAAATATGCAATTACTATTAATATATATTAACTTTAAATAATATCGATTATATATTATTAAAACTAATTGAATTTAAAAACCTCTTTTTCAAAGGAGTCCTGTGGTCTTAAAACATGATTTTTAAAAGCATCTCAAATGTAACAACAATGCTAAAAGATTAAACAAGTTTCCACAGTTAACGCGGCTGAATTTGAACTGGCCAATCAGTGCACTGCTTCTGTCTCCGGTTCGGCAACCGACACAGTCAGCCTCCCGCGCATGCGCTGATTGTGATTACAGCGCGAGTGAGTGGAGTCGGCTGGAGTGACCCGTTCCCGTTGGACATGGACATGGACATCAAATCCTGACGCTGCAGTTTGAAGTCCATGGTTGTAACCGAGAGCTTCTTCACCTGCCGTCTTGAGTTTCTTGGTGAGTAACTCAGCACACATCTTTGAAGACGCTACACTGTAGTCCGTAAACCTTATGTAATGACATTTAGCCGCGCGTTTATGGGTATACAATTCTTATAACAGCCTGGGAAAGCCTATTAATTCAAGTTGGCATTGTTTTAGAAAATACATTTGTGTTCTTCTTTAGTCAGGAGTCATAAGAAAGCGTTTTGCACTACTCTGTAACACAGTGTAGGTTTTCCCGCCGAGCGCCAAGCTAAAGCGGGGCCGTCTATGTGCTGAAGCCCGAAGCTAACCAGGTTGCTTATGTTTGAATGCCACGTTATAGGTTGACAAAATGTATTCTTGTAATATATGTGGAGAAAGCGTCCAGTCTGTGAAAGCATATGTGTTACACTGTAGATTGCACCGCAATGAACCCCGACTTATTTTCAAATGTATTGGGACCAGTTGTAAGCAAGTGTTTTCTGGATATACAGCTTTAAAGTCACATTTCTATCGTCACCATAACAGGACGCCAACAACTGCTCAGGATGTGACCTTAACGTCATTGAAATGCACTGTATCTCTTTGTGAACGACAGTGTGAGGGAGCCAAACATTTGGTCGCTCATTTAAAGGAGCACATAGCAGAAGAGCGCCATGTTGCCTGCCCAGTGAGAGAATGCCAAAGTGTGTTCAGTGCTAAACCGTCATTTACCTCTCATATGTCCAGAAAGCACAGAGACTGGTCAGAAAATGTGATTTTTACATCCATTCAGTAGTGCATAGTGTGTTAGGATGTGATTTGGGACACACCCGATATTACTTATTTAAATGTCCAACCTGAAATCCCCTTTAAAGTATATTCTCTTCATTTCTTTATTCTTAGGTTCCTCCTGCTTTGCTGCTGAAACGTATATGTTGAGCATAGACGGAGAGATTGTCAACAACTACATCACTTCCTTCACATATGCCATCTGCTTGATGTTTGGAAGTTACTACTGCTTCAACATACACTACCCAGTGGAACTACGGTCAACACTGGAGTTCCTCCAACGGTAAAATGCATTTTTGTTATACTCCCAGAAATTGCAAAGCATTTGAGTTTATGCTTGTTTGTTTTTGTTTTCAAGGTGCTTCTTTTCAATAAATCCTGAGAAAGGCACCAAGGTGGAGTGGAAAAAAAAAAAAGTGTTTGCAGTCAATCCTCGAGTGTTAACACTAATAACTGACCTCGTTGACCATGAGTGGACCTACCAGTGAAGAGGTCAGTGAAAATAATGCAAAAATGATAAGTCTTCAGGGACTGAGGGCCTTCTAGTTTACAAGGATTTTCAATCACTGGACTGGATTGTGTTACAGAGTAAAACTGCTTTTAACGGTGCACATTTTGTTTGTGCTTTTACAGATCCATCAACCCAAGCTCCATCCTGGCATGCTCCTCAAGTGTTTTCTTCTTTCTCCTCATCCATCGGTACATCATTCTCATTGTAAGACTTTGTTATTCACTGGCTCCAGTGATGATTGAAAGGTACACTTTCTGTTCAATAATGTGCAGCAGTTTTATTGTTGTCTAACTTGTTTGTTAGACCTTGTTCGTGTTGAGCTTTCCTGCTCTGGTTATGCACTTTAAGCATGCTTGTTTCTGGGTGAAAATCTTGTTTAAAAAAGTTATTGAATTGACATTGTAAAATTTCAAGTGAAAGTACATCTATAAGGTTCAGTGTTAAAATAACAAAACTGACAAAAATTGTTGCTTCAAACTGCTCATCTGCGTTTTATTTTTGACTGATTGATCTGTAACTTTCTAGAGTTTTAGAAGTCTGTTAACGTCAGTTGTAAGGCCACATTTGTAAAAACAGTGGAGGATCCCTCTAAATGATGCATTTGTTTTAGCTTGATGTTACCCCTACTCAGGGATGATTTTTCTTTAATAATATGAAACACACTGTTATTGAGTGTTTCAGCATTTTTTTACAGGGTTAGGGTTAAAAAATAAATTTTTTGATTGAGAATTGTTCCTACTCATGATTGATTTGTGACATGTATTAATTCTGAAATTATGTTTGTTTAGAAACTCAAAGATAAAAAAAAAAAAAAAATAAAGAAAAAGTATTAAAACATTTTAATTTGGTTTATTGTGGTTTTTACAAATTGATAGAAGGATACTGAGTTTAGAACTACCAGGTAGGAGGACTAGAGGAAGACCAAAGCGGAGGTTTATAGATGTGGTAAAAGAGGACATGAAGGCAGTTGGTGTCAGAGAAAAAGATACAGTAGACAGGTCTAGATGGAAGAAACTGATTTACTGTGGAGACCCCTGAAGGGAAAAGACCAAAGAAGAAGTGGTTTTTACAAAAAAAAAAATATTTTTTTGGGTCTTATTATTTTCACTTATTTCTTGTGATTTTTACAGAATAACTCTGTAATTTTCTAAATCTGACTGTTAATTTTCCATTCAAAAACTGTCATATGTCATGGCAAAAAGCTTATTTTATACGGTATTTTCAGATACATTTTTAAGTAAAACTGTGTAAAATATATATTGATACACCTTGTTTTTTACAGCAACATATAGAATAAATAACATTTGTTAATCGTAAAAACAGCCATAATACATTTATTTTCTGTAAATGGAGAAAATATTATACCGTAATTTTACGGTATATTTTCGGCAACCGCAGCGGCCAGGAATTTACCGTAAAATCAACATTTTTTTTTTTTTTACAGTGAACTTAAAACTCTGGTTATCAGTCTCCACACCCAAACGTTATGGGGTTGGTCCTGATGTTGGTGCAGGTTTCTTTGCTGTACAGCTGCTCTGACAGGCACTGCCGGCCCCAGTGATGCGCCGAGCAGCTCGGCCAGAAACCCACCCCGCGGCAGCCCCCGAACCATATAGTCCAGCTGTGCCTGGGGGGTCCCGAGCGGCCGCGCTCAGTCTGCGCCATCTACCCTCCCCAGTGGCCCGCTGTATGGACAGGACAGGTTCACACCAGACAGATCTCCTACATGGACCGGGTCTCAAACATTGTTAGGTGGGTGTGCAAAGCTATAACGGTGCATTGGGACCCAACCACTGAGAGAGATGTCCATTCACTTGTGGATAACACATTGTGTGGAAGGATTTTTTTTTAAACAAGGATGTGTGGATGAAACTTTTAATGGAGGATGGTGGATAAGAAATACCCAGCTATGTGTGGACAAGGCCTAAGGTTAAGCCCAGTACAAGTTTTATCCCACAGTCCAAGGCATGCCCGTGCATCAAAGACCAATGCATGTGTAAGAACTGCTACTGAAAACCCAAGTGCCCAGGCCCGAAGATGCAGCCAGGACAGTAGAAAGAGTGGGGGCCAAGGAGCCCCAGGCCACCCCCCCATGACCGAGCAACCGCCGTAATTTGACTCAGTTTCACAGTGTTTAACGTGCTGTCCAAGCCACGACAGTGAAAAATAAAACGCCGGCACTCTCTGACTGCCTGCATTGCTGCTTTTTGTTCAGAGTTTCTTTTTGAGGCGGACAAAGTTTCCAACCTTTCATAGACTCTGAGACATCATCATTGTGTTCATAGCATCTCCTTCCTGGAGTTGTGGGTTATCTTCATTTCCTTTTAATGGCTTGAGAAAGGTTGTGGTTATATTTCCTAAACGCCTTCATTAAGCATTCATCAGAATCTATCTGCTCCATTGAAAGACGTCCTATCAAGCTAGGAGTTGAGGGGACTATAGTCTATACTGTCTACTATATACTATAGTCTATACTGTCTACTATATACTATAGAATATACTGTCTACTGTATACTATAGTCTATACTGTCTACTGTATACTATAGTCTATACTGTCTACTGTATACTATAGTCTATACTGTCTACTATATACTATAGTATATACTGTCTACTATATACTATAGAATATACTGTCTACTGTATACTATAGTCTATACTGTCTACTGTATACTATAGTCTATACTGTCTACTGTATACTATAGTCTATACTGTCTACTATATACTATAGTATATACTGTCTACTATATACTATAGAATATACTGTCTACTGTATACTATAGTATATACTGTCTACTATATACTATAGTATATACTGTCTACTATATACTATAGTATATACTGTCTACTATATACTATAGTATATACTGTCTACTATATACTATAGAATATACTGTCTACTGTATACTATAGTATATACTGTCTACTATATACTATAGTATATACTGTCTACTATATACTATAGTATATACTGTCTACTGTATACTATAGAATATACTATAGTATGATTATGATGATCAGTGTTCCCACTGAAGGATACTTCCAAGTTTCCCAAGATGCATCTGGAACCTCCAGTGTTAAAAACCTTGTTCACACTGAGGCTAAATATCTCTGTTGATTCTACACTTTTACTTTGAAAGTTCTGAAAACATTTGTAGTGAGAAATTGACCAAGTAGAATATCAACATGTGCTCATTGGATCCATAAAACTCACGTAGACATATTTCATTCACACATTTAGTATGATTAGTACGTTAGGACAACACAGCCAATGACTTGGAGACAGTGTCGGGTTGAACCACTGAGACTTCTTCTCATCCCTTCATCTGTCCAAGGCTCTGCTGACTAAATACGTTTGGTACAGTGAATAAAAGCTGATGTTAGCGTCTGTGCTAAAGGAGCAAAAAACCGTTTTATGCATTCTCATCACTGTCCACACAGCTGTTAGTATCAAAGCTAGCCGAAAGGCTAAACCAGACACACTCAGAGGTCAAAGGTCAATGAAATAATGGGTGAAAGCACACACACAACCGGCCAGGGGCTGTGTTTTATAATATCCTCGACTTGGCTCCAAAAAAAGCATTTATCATCATTCAATGTATGTTTGTTTTTGCACTGTATTGTATCTGCAGGAACACTTTTTGTTGTGTTATTTATGTTATTGATCCTTAACATTTTTATATTCCTATCCAGGTGAAAAGGTCACACCCAGAGGAAGAATATTAACTATGTTTAGTTTGTGTTTTCATTCCCTTTCCAAAAGAATTGTATCATATTTTCATTGTTAGCCTGTTAGCATCTACCGTACCATGTTGTGAACTCATTGTATTGTCCTACCTTCATATAAACCAAATAAAACAAAGTGTTTGTGGCGCCTGATGTCAGACGTTGGAAGGTGGTGATTAAATCAGTGCATACATTGTGTTTCCAAAGAATGTATCTATACAGTACAATACAATTAAGGTTCTCAACCCCGGGGTCAGGACCACATATGGGGTCAGAGACACTGGAAGGGGGTCACAAGATACCTTCTGATCATATTTTTGCTCCTTTTAATGTATTTTTGCTACATTATTCCCATTTCTGACGCTTCTACATCAAATTTCAATTCCTTTTCTACACATTTTTTCCACTTTCCAGACATGTTCATCACTTATAAACCCTTTCTACCACTTTTACACCTAATGTCACATATGTTGACCATTATTGTCACTTTTAACATCTTTTCACCATATTTTATGCTCATTTAATTTAACCACATTCACCCTTTGTCATGCCCATTATTTGCCAGTTTAAACTAATTGTTCCAATATTGAACCCTTTTTACCACTTTTCCTGTCTGTTTTTACCCACTCCAATTTGCAACTTTTAACCCTTTTTTGTGGTTTTTAAAATCCCATTTCATCCCCATGTTTTAACCCATTTTATTGATGATTAAAACAATGATTTCTATCTTTAAGATGACTTTAATAATATTAAACTTCCTGTTAGAGGTTAGATTGGGCCCAAAAAATCCAGCCGACCCGACCCATTAACTTCATCCAGTGTCACGCCAACGATCAGACAGAGTATGAAATATGAAGGTCCATAGTTCTGTCTATCATTACCTACAGGATGTAAATCAGACAAAGCCAAACCTGGTTCTACTGTGAGTCTCAGTGATGACAGATTTACACCAGAACAGAACTCTAGATGAACCTGATCTGCTCCTCTCAGTAACACTACAACTACAAATACATTCTAATGGAATATGATAAATGTAAGAAGAGGAATGTCATTTATTTTAGCTTTTTTTAATCTAAATTAAATCACAATGATAAAGGTAGAAATAAAGATGATCTCAGTGAGATGAAGTTTAGTGTCTTTGTCACGTTTATAGAAGCCAGTAATAAATATATACTATAATATATACTTTTATTAATATATAATTATGTTATTGGTTGACTGGGAATATATGGAATCAATGAAAGTCTGAATATATATGTAATAAAGGTCAGAATATGTCTGCTTTTAGTCTTTGTTTTGTGTAGTTTCATGTTGTGTTAACTCTTGTGTCTTCTTCTTTTTCTTTTCTTTTTCTTCTTCTTCTTCTTCTTCTTCTTCTTCTCTTCTTCTTCTTTTTCTTTTTCTTTTTCTTTTTCTTTTTCTTTTTCTTTTTCTTTTTCTTTTTCTTCTTCTTTTTCTTTTTCTTTTTCTTCTTCGTGTGTTAAGAATATGTTAGTGGTGCTGTCTTTGTTTAGTGCACACCTGCTCTTCCTCAGTCATCAACCACCTACTAATCACGGCAGCATTAAACATCCTATATCATGCAAATCAACTTTTTATAGCTTTTGTCCTTGTTACAATGTTAATTCCTTATCAAAAATATTCCCAAAATATTATTAGGATTCCTTCCTGCATCTCTGAGAAATCCTCAATAATCCTGCTCTGAGCTGCTTCTCTGCCCTCTTCTGAAAAATGAACAGTTCATAATTTTAGTGACATCACTAGAATTATGCACCGCCCCCTCCAGGAAGTGCCTGCTGCTGGTGCCGCCCCTCCACAGTGAACACTGCAGTGTAGGCACCCAGGGAGCAGACGTTGTATCACCTTTGACTTGATATGACGTGTTTGTGATAAACAAATGATTATCATCTTAAATGCACTATTCCAGTATTTAATAAAGATGAGGAGAAGAAGAAAGTGAATTATGAGCTTAAAACTCCGGTGAGTGTTTGACGCTGCTACTGCTGCTGCTGCTGGATGAACACACACAGTGTGGAGACGGACTCACAATAATAATAGCCGCTTAAATATCCATGTGTTTTACTGTAATGTGCTGTTTTTTGGCTGAAAACTGTAATAAAAATGTCTGGATAGCAAGAGAAAATCGCTAGTGATCACTGATCTACCTCAGAGCGAGTCATGCAGGCAAGTCAGTGTGTAGACACACCCACTCATGAATATGCATAAGCAGGTAGCAAACAGAAAGTCACTTTTCAGAGACTAAAACTCTGGAAAACAGGTGAGTTTGGTCAAATAAACCTCAAATACTGTGTTGTTGGGGTTCTTATAGAACAAATGGAGATGGGTGAAAAATGCATATGTGACCTTTAAAAGCTGGTCCTTGTCACCACCCATCACCAGTTTGTCGTTTGCTGCCAGTGCCAGCCTATCCATGCTGTCTGTCAGACAAGCTCAGTCTTCTTTTTATTTCCTTGTTGACTGTTCATCACCATTTACTTCTACGGACCCAGGCCCAGACCCTGCTTCAGCTGTGTTTCCCCGACAGCTCCCCATCCTTTCACATCAACCGTCTCCGCCCCTCTCTCACTCATCACTCTACTGCTATGCAGATTCACAGACTCGTCACTTCCCGGATCCAGTTTAGTAACTCACTCCTTTTCGGTGTCCCTCCAACTGGTCCAGAACTCCGTAGAACCCGAACCCTCTGACCACATCAGTAGCTCCACTGGCTCCCCATGAAGTTCACATTCAAAATCCTCCTGTACACTTCCAAGGCCATCCACAACCTCCCCCCCACCCCCACCCTACCTGTCTGACCCCCTAACAATGTGCCATTATCCTGTCCTTGTGTGTCTCTGTGTGGTGGGTGGGGTCTGTACGGGGTGGGTGTATTTTTAACTATGCAAAAGGACTTTGAGCTGCATATATTTGTATGAAAAGTGCTTTTTATAAAAAAACAATGATTGATTGATGTTGTCACTCCCTCAGGTCTTCATCCCCCTCTTCAGTTCCAGACTCAAACCCCATCTTCCAAACTAAATTATCATTTCTAATTTCATCTACATAGTTTTTTATTTTCTCCTCTTAGTAGTTTTTAATGTATGAAACTGTTTTTCTTATTCTGTTTTTATTGTAAAGTGTCTTTGGGTAACCTGGAAGGTGCTTTTATTACCTCCGCCAAGTGCAGAGCGCCAAGGTTTATGTGTTACCCTAGCTCCGTTTGACCTTCAGTCTGTGTTAGCATGATAACTTGAAAAGTTATGAACTGATGTCGATGAAATTTTCAGGAAAATTGATAAATGGGACAATGAACAGGTGATTACATTTTGGTGATGTTCTGGCTACCAAAAAAAAAAAAATAATTATATATATAATTATATATCCCAATTATATATCCCATCCACACTGTGGAACTTCTTGTTGATGATGTCATAGGTTCTCAGAACTGATTCACTGATGATGTCATCAGTGTTCCAGTTAGAAAAAAAGACAACAAAATCCCTCGCAGAGGGTGATTTGTAACAAAGTTGCAATATTTTAATAACTATTTAACAATTAATAATATCATTGTTATTCAAAATGCTAAAGGTATGTTTTGATCATCAATGAATCTAAACGTGGATATAAAATCAATGTAGGACTACAACAGGGTGGAAAAGAGCTGCTGGGTGGAGGTCTGCGCTCTCTGAGTGCTTTTTTATTTATTATTAAAATGTTTGGGTAATTCTGTATTTTGGATTCCAGTCGTTTTTGTTCATAAAGCGTTTTGCTTATGAATGATATTTACTGGGATATTAGTTCCCAGTTCTGAGACTTTGTGTTGCTATGGGGGGTTGCTGTATCAACACCCTGATTCACATGATGGTAAGCCAAAGGGTACGTGTGAACATCAGCCACATGCTGGGGTTTGGGGGTGAAAACCCCAACAACTTATCTGTACTGCTTGAAGTTGGTATTGAGTCGTCCTAGAGCCTGTGAACTGGCAGCATGGAGAGCAGAATGCTGACCTCAGCACATAATTCTCTCAGCTTCTTAAAGCCTGTATGTGTGTGTGTGTGTGTGTGTGTAGGGACTGGTTGGTTGTAAGATTTACTTGTGACCAATTTAGCATAAAAGATAATTAGAAATACCGTTGTCGTCTTTCCTTGAAGCAGATCTTGAAAGAACTGGGAAGGTAAACATTACACAGTGTTTATTTGTGGTTGGCCTCCATCGATGTCAATCTCTGACACAATAATTCCTTTGATTTATTGATCTCTGAGGTCTAAACTGTATCTGTTATAGATAATGTTTGTTCCCTGAAGCTTCTAGAGTGACTTCTACTTTAAAACATCCATATTTATTGAACTGTTTCAGTGTATGAGTGTCTTTAGCAGCAGGACATTGACTCTGACTATAAAGGATTTAAATTCTAACAGAATTTATTTGCATCATAAAAAGAAAAGATTTGTGGGTTACTGAAATGGTAAATATACTAAACTATTGATGTTATTTAAGAGCTTTTTGCTTGTCCATAGGGTTTGTGATTGTTCACTCTGAACATTTTATGTTGTCGTACTTACACTAAAAGTAACAGTTATTGTGGATTTGTTTTATCTCTGTATAATCTGATGCTGTGGGACGTTCACTCTGTGAATCATCGCTCGTCTCAACTAATGGATCCAATTTTCTTTTCACTCGCTGCTATAATTTGTAATCCAAACACTGAGCAACAATAGCTGTTGTCTTCTCCCACGGCCGTACCTCTTAATTAAACACTGTGTGTGTGTGTGTGTGTGTGTGTGTGTGCGTGTGTTGTTGTTTCAGAGGTTTTCTTAATTCTCTGACTAGGCAAAAAAGAAATGGGCACAGACATTAAAGTGTTTCTAAATGAGCTCATACGTAGATCCTGAGGATCAATCAGTGAGGAGTTGCTATGGTAACAATAGTTTATTATTTAAAGTCGTCTGTAGTTTTATTCACAGGTTTTACTGCAGACGTGACAGTTTTATCAGTGGTGTGTAAAAAGCAGAGTTCATGCAGTGCAACACAAACACTTGACATAAGAGGACACTTGGCCGTGTGCACGTGGTTTTAGCATTAGCATTAGCATGCACACACATGATCCTTTATTCATCCTCTTGTTTGTGTGTTTGCTGAAAGGCTTTTAGATGATGAGCTCATCCACTAACACCCACTGCAGATTTACAGGAAGAAGAAAACAAAACTAATATCACAAATAAACACACGTCTGAAAAGTCTGAAGTAGGTTTCTGTAAACCACTGGTTCTCAGATGGGGGTACGCTATGGCACCACATGGGGTAGTTGGGAGAAAAAGTGGGAAATTAACAAATAAAAACATGTAAAATATGGGTTTTTTAAAATGTGTATAGTTTAAATCTACTTTATTACAGAGTTTGATTCTTTAAAATGTATATTATTACTGATTCATTGCATCATCATGCTCTATATTTGTTTTTATATTCTATTCCTAGTAAAATAATGTATTTGGACAAAAGGGAAACTTGAATTAATAAATAAGAAAACTTGAGCCAAACAATTGTGAGAACCACCGTGATTAGCATTATTAATTATTAATAATGAAATAAGTAAAATTAGTCACAGACATTTATTTATGTTTTAGCCCATATGCGACTTGTATCCGATCACACTCTGCATTCCTTTGTTGTTTCATGTCTAATGTGACATTAATCATTATTAATGCTAATGCTAATACATATCTGGGTCTCCTCTTCTGTCCACACGTACCGCGTCATGTTTTCTCAGAGAGAAGTGGTCATGTGACCAGGTACGTCACGTCCTGTGACGTGGAATTGTGTATAAAGTGTTTCTATTGATCTTTAACCAAACATTTAATATGGAAACGTTCATAAAAACTGTTCAGAGATATTTGAGTGATTTGTCAGTTTACGTTATGGTTCTACAGCAAAAATGAAGCAGTCAAGATTATCAGTTATGTATTATTGAATACTAGTACAGTGCCCGTTGGAAGTATGTATTCATGTGGGGGCATAAGGGGTATATTTGCGGGTGCAAAATGTGGGTGCAATTTTCCTGGTTTAATTCTATGGGACGTGCATGACTTCATCATCACTTTTATATTTTTTTGTAAAGTATGTTTTTTGGATTCGTGTGTATTTATGTATCTTTCTGTTGTCTTTTTGTTCATAAATGTTTGCTTTTTTTTATTTGAATTTTTTTGTAATGTATGTTTTTTTGGAGTCATGTGTATTTTTCTATATTTATTGTTTTTGTTGCTATTGTAGTGTGATTCAGGAGTAATTTTGTGTATTTTTTGTATAAATACTTAGTTTTGTGTATTTTGAGCCATTTTCATATTTTTGTTGTATTTTTCTGTAAATGTATGTTTTTTTGAAGTCGAGTACAGTGTCTGTCGGAAGTATGTATTCATATAGTGGGAGCTTAAGAAGAGTTGTCAATTATGGGTATAATAATAATAACAGTAAAATAGCGTGTGCAATTTCCCTGGTTTAATTCTATGAGACATGCAAATGATAAATGTTTTTTTTTTTTTTTAACTCATTTTGATATTTTTGTGTGAGTGTGTGTGTGTGTGTGTGTGTGTGTGTGTGTGTGTGTGTGTGTGTGTGTGTGTGTGTGTGTGTGTGTGTGTGTGTGTGTGTGAGAGAGACTCTCTAACTTGGACTCTAATCTCCTCCGTTGGTTCTCTCACACATGCGCTGCTGATAAATGTGCAGCTTTCAACACAGCAGCCATTGCCGTCAATAACTTCCGGGTGAGGAACGTCTGGTCTAAATAGCGAACGGTCTAACTAACATGAAAATAAACGTTTTGAAATGTCATCACCAAATAAAGAACAGTAAAAAGTATTTTTCCTCAAAAGAGAAAAGAGAAGTCCACGGGAGCTCACGCACGCACCGGAAGTGAGCTGTGCAGTGAAATAGATATAGATGGTGCTCTAGCGCCCCCTCACACCCTGAGGTCAAAAGCTGAATAGGTTTCATTTCGGGGCCGTCCAGAAGAGAAATAAAATTAAAATAAACATTTGGAAATGACCAAATTACTCCAAAATAACAGATACACACAGATGGAACTCGCACCGCGTCTGGGAGATATTTGCTACACACACACACACACAGACCTCCCTTGCTTTTATAGGTAGATGTTACACACATTGTGGTTGGCATGAATCTCAAGACTTTCTATATACAGTATTTAACTCCTTTTTTTTGTTTTTGGCCCCCTGGCCCCCCTGGCCGTCTGAGCGTAGCCTAAGTTTTAATGAGTTATAGTAATAGAATAAAGCTTGATACAGGATTACTGTCTGTGGCCTAAATGCTAGTTAGTTAGCTTCAGTCATTGTGAATTACATTAAAATAACACATTCATGATGAAATTAAAGATGTAAATAATTGTGTCTTTTTTAGGCTGCTTTGTGTCTCCAGACTTTGTGTGTTTTTGTGTGCGGAGCCCAAACAGGAGTCAGTCACTTTCCTTTGATTAATCCTGGTCTGACCTCATGCTTTCACAGCTTGTACACACCAGATAAGATAAATGTGAACATGAGGCACAGCCCACCAGTGTTTCTGAAAGGCAGTAGTAGAACGTGACAGGTTCAGTAGGAATGTTCTCTACCAACGGAAAACATGCGGCGTTACGTCACGGCGGGGAATCACATTAGTGATAAAGACGGGCTGTGAAAACAAAGACCACGCTGCTGTTTTTACACGGAAAGTCACACAAAAGACCAACTGTTCAGTCCTTTCTGCTTTTCCTTAACATAATCTCTCCTTTTCCTTCCTGTTGTTTCAGGGTCTGTGATTACATGACTTATTGGTGCTCACTGCTTTGTTTTAAATGGTTTTCAAATGTTGGCCTGCGGGCCCAGCATTAGGACAAGTGGCCTAGAACAAACACGACACACACACTTAGCTAAATGTGAAAACGTGTCACTCTCATGTAGAACCATGTAGACCCATTCTTTTCAGATGAATAAAGAACCATATTTGTACATTTCCTCACTTTATTCTTTTATCAGCTTGAAAAACACATAGAAATAAATGAAACTGCTCCACACGAGGCCCTCACACTGATTTTGTGTGGCCCTCAAAGTAAACGCACAAAAATCACTCTAAAAATGAAAATTGCAGCAAATTCACCAATTCACAATTATGCAATAGAAAACATATTTATAAATTCATGTTTTGTTGCAATAATAAAACATGCATAGTTGTCATAAAAAGATTGCACTACATATTGTATAGTTTTGAAAAATTACAATTCAAAAAACTATGAAATAAATCCTGAAAATGACTTAAATACACATAACTAACATAAAATAAACAATATGACAACAAAAAATATACAGAAAAAGACTCCAAAAAACACAAAATGACAACAAAAAACAACAAAAATGTATTAAACGTAAACTATATTACTCAAACACAAGCAAACATGCACTGTTATAGGTAGGCCGTTTCATTTAAGCGGTTGGAGGAACAGATAGCGCTAAGGCCACGTTTCCAGGTGCAGACCAAAGTGTATTTATTATTGACTTCCAAGTAGAAAAGTATTTACAAAGAAATAGACAAAAACAAGGTTAAAACATGTGCATGGCTCCAAACATAGATCACATCATGCAGCTGAGCAGCTTTTATAGGCCGACAGATGATTAAGTCCCAGCCTTTTCTGCAGCACAGGAAAGTTCTTAAAAACAACAGTTTTATTCTTCCACACTATACATTACAAATCTAACAATGTAAAAACATTTCATAACCTCTACCAAATATATATGTTTTATTAAGTTAACGATATCTATATTAAAACAAACATCTAATTTAGCACAACATTTAAATCAAACACCCCTCCTGCTCCTCACACAATGGTCCCTCCTGGAACCTTCTTAAGGTGCTCCAGCTCTCTGGGGAGTCTTTTAGATGGAACACCTGGGACCAGACCAGAGATACAAGGTAAGTTCATTTCTCACATTTTACATTTAGTTTCACTCATACTTTACTGTCTGTTGCAGGTCCACAACCATGGGAAAAGACAATCAATAAATATCTGTTTTAAAAAGATAATATGCATGCGTCGTTCGTAAACAAGTAATGGACTTTATTCATTACATGCACTAACGTAAAAACACACAAAACTATTCACATATTACATACAAAAAACAGCAAAAAAAAACACAGAATGACTCTATAAACTACAAACTCTTAGTTTTTTGTGTTAATGCTCTGATTAGTCGTTATTCTAATGCTGACGTGAATGTTGATCATGTGACCCTCAGATCAGATACAATCACATTTGTGGTCCCACCTGGTTGTTGTTTAAGCTCAGCATCACATGGAAAGTGTATGTATATGTGTATATGTGTGTATATATGTGTGTATGTGTATCAGGCTTTATTTTATTTATTTATTATTAGTGATAAATACATTTTAATGAACCAAACTTACTGCTGTGGTGGACGTCAGCTCATCAGGTTGATTAATTTGTCTTTCAATATTCTGTTGGAGATTTTTTAATCTTTATGGTGAAAACGTGTCTAAATAAAGCTTGAGTTCTGCCCTTAAAGCACATATTGACTCATTCTTTTGTTATATGTCTATGTCGTGGCTGAAAAAGCAAAGCCAGTCAAAGGTTGAACGTCCAAATATTTATGAATGTATGTATGTTTCAGCTTGAGTTGCTGCTTTTTAATATTCATGAGGGTGAAAAGTAGAGACGAGTGATTTCTGTCCTTGGATGAGAGCCATGGAGAAGCAACAGTTCCTCTTTAAAGACGTTTTATGACAGATGGAATATTCTCAGCTGTAACTCTGGCCTTTATCTCAACTCTAATGTGATGCTGAGCTCAAAGCAGATGGATCCACGTGGGATTGGACTGAAGACTTGTTTTTTTATCTCTCTCTCACTTCCCTCTGCTTCCACATCACTGATGGATATAAATATATAGAGACGTTTGACTTTGAGCAAAGCTGTCAGTCTTTTGGTTGACAGATGATGATGTAACAACACACGCACAAAATAAATCCATCAAAACACAGAAAAACACATGGATTCAATTCACAGGCTTTTGGTTTTATTACAAAGCTCTTAAAACGCTTTTTTCCTTATTTTGACCTAAACACATTTAAAGTTATTGAGTAGAAATTTATTTTGTTTTAATTATTATCCTGCATAGTTTTCCTCATCTGAGTGTGTTTTCAGTGAGTCATGAATCTCTGTGGGTTAACGTTAGTATTTTTCAGAGGTGTATGAAGTACCTGAAGACAATCTTCTAATTGTTTTCCTTTTTTACAACTTTTTTTTCCAGGAAGTTTGCTTTGATCTCCGATCACTTTGATGTTTCCAATGCTTGGACACAGTTTTGTCCATGACTTCTACGTAATAAGTAAATTTTGTCTTTTTTTTAACAATATGCTAAGGTTTCATTTATTCCGACAACTGTTTTTCAAAGTAAATCAAATCATGATTGACTTTGATCTATTCAAAAAGTAGATCAAAGTAAACTTCCTGAAAGGAAGTTGTCACCCATTACAAAATGACTTGAGTCAAGTCTTAAAACAGCTCACAATGAATGTACTTGAGTATGTACTTTTGATACTAAAGCATCAAAATTACAAGTTAAAAATATTTCTCAAAGTATACAAAAAAAAAGCAAAACAACTATAAATGGTTCTTTCTTTGTTCTATATATTCCATCCATCCATCCATCCATCCACTTTCTGACCCACTTGCTCATTTTTCCAGGGTCTCCAGCTCTCATTGGGCTCTTTTTTTTCACTTTAATCTTTTACTAAAGGAAAAGCTGTTGGTGTGGAGACGGGAATTGCTGAGGTTGCTTGTTGAACCAGAAGTTGCTCTTTTTCGTGCTCTCGGACACGCCCACTCCCAATTATATTCACATTTTAGTTTGTAAAGTAAAAGAAGATTTTTTTTTTTTTTTTAATGTAGTAGAGTAAAAGTAAGAGCTAAAAAAACTTCAGTAAATTACAAAATTACATAAAAACAACTTAATTATCATAAAGTCAATTAACTTTTTTACTAAACACCTCTAGTATTTTCTGCTTAGTTATGTTTGATGCATCCATATATTTCACTTTTCAAACAGAGATTTAAACAAAAAGTGTTTGTTTTTATACATGTTTTTAGATTAAAAAAGGAAAAGTATTGAAAGTAAAAGCACTAACTTTGCCCTTTCCTCCACACTGAGGTAATACTGAGCTGCTAAAGTGGAACTGTGAGGGAATGCGATCAGTGTTGACATTGTCCGAGCACATTATGTCTGAAATGTGTGGTGAACAGAGCAAACAGCTCCAGGCTCTTTAACTAGTGAAACATTACACACCACATATCTGACCTTCACTCTCAGCTTGTGTTACACTCTCACAAACACTCCGTTCAGCTCTCTGTGGACTCACACTATTATTATCAGTGTGTGATTGTTGGATAGAACCACAGCGATACTTCCTGTAATAATGCAGTGAAACACCTGTAGTGTGAGCTGGTGATTGATTCACATTTATCTCAAACATTGAGGAAACTCCATGACTTCAGTGAAACCTTGTGATGAGGCGTTTCTATCTGCACTGCTTTTATATCAGTGACACATGGACGTCCTACGCAGACCCTCTGAGGGCGTAGAAACACTATGCATCATATTCTTATCAGAATTAGAATTATTTTATTTGTCATTGCACAAGAAAAAGCACAACAACATTTTTATAAAATAGCAGCTCTCATAAACAGTGCCAGACAGAGTAGAAAAAAAAAATAATCAAAGGAAAAGATGTAGAATACATTATATATATATATATATATATATATATATATATATATATATATATATATATATATACATTATAGTCAAAAAAAATCTCTTCCTCACCCTCCGTGGGTGGTCTCTCTCTTTTTCCTCCAAGCTCAGGTCCTCTACCAGAGGCCTGGGATCTTGAGGGTTCTTCAGTATCTTTGCTGTTCCTAGAACTGCACTTTTCTGGACTGAGATGTCTGATGTATTTCCTGGGATCTGCTGGAGCCACTCCTCCAGTTTGGGGGTCACTGCCCCGAGTGCCCCAATGACCACGGGCACCACTGATGTCTTCACCCTCCATGTTTTCTCCAACTCTTCTCTGAGCCCCTGGTATTTCTCTAGTTTCTCGTGTTTCTTTTTCCTGATGTTGCAGTCACTAGGTGTTGCTATGACAACCACAACGGCTTTCCTCTGGTCTTTGTCCACCACCACAATGTCTGGTTGGTTCTCCATTACCATTCTGTCCATCTGTATCTGGAAGTCCCACAGGATCTTGGCTCGGTCATTCTCTACCACCTTTGGAGGTGTTTCCCACTTTGACCTTGGGGTTTCCAGCCCATACTCTGCACAGATGTTCCTGTACACTATACCAGTCACTTGGTTATGGAGCTCCATGTAAGCTTTCCCTGCCAGCATCTTACACCCTGCAGTTATGTGCTGGATTGTCTCATTGGCCTCTTTGCACAGTCTACACCTGGGGTCTTGTCTGGTGTGGTAGATCTGGGCCTCTATTGCTCTGGTGCTCAAGGCCTGCTCCTGTGCAGCCATGATGAGTGTCTCTGTGCTGTCCTTTAGTCCAGCTCTGTCTAGACATTGGTACCATTTCCTGATATCCGCCACTTCAGTTATGTTTGGGTGGTACATCCCATGTAGGGGCTTGTCCTCCCATGACGGACCCTCCAGCACCTCATCTTCTGTTCCCCATTGTCTGAGACATTCACTGAGCACGTCATCTGTTGGGGCTTGTCCTTGATGTACTTATTATCTCCAGATGAATTCAAACAAAACAGAAACTCTGATCATTGCTCCTGATAAAAACATCCTCTAATTAAAAACTCTCTTGGTGATCTGGGCTCATCTGTTAAAACCAGCCTCAGAAACCTCGGGGTTGTGTTTGATCAGTCCATGTCTTTGGAGGGACATTGTCGTCAATTGACTAAAAACTGTTTTTACCACCTGAGAAATATCTCTAAAGTGAGGCATCTTTTATCAAAATCAGATCTGGAACTGGTCATACACACATTTATATCATCTCGTATTGACTACTGTAATTCTGTTTTTACATGTTTTAATAAGTCGACCCTAAACAGACTCCAGATCGTTCAAAACGCTGCTGCCAGACTTTTAACTGGTGCTTCTAGAACATCCCACATCACCACCATTCTTGCTACTCTGCACCGGCTTCCAGTTAAGTTTCGCATAGAATATAAAATATTAGTTCTCACGTTCCGAGCATTACATGGTCAGGCCCTTAAATATATCTCAGACTTGTTCCCCTACTCATCAGGGCGATGCCTTCAGTCTTCAGGTCAGGGTCTCCTAAAGACCCCAAAAACTAAATTTTATCTTAGTCACCATCTCACCACACTTCTCTAGTCCGAATGACATCCCAATGTCTGCGCCGTAGATCTGGGTGGTATAGATCAGTGAGTCTATGTCTCGCTCATTCTTAGCGTACAGCGTGATGTCATCCATGTAGAGGAGGTGACTGATGGTGGCCCCGTTCCTGAGTCGGTATCCATAGTCAGTCATGTTGATTATTTGGCTGAGGGGGTTCAGACCTCTGCAGAACAGCAGTGGGGAGAGGGCGTCTCCTTGGAATATGCCACATTTGATGGAAATTCAATGCATTCAATGATCCAAGTATGTGGCATTGAGTCGTAGGTTTTCTTGTAATCAATCCAAGCAGAGCTCAGGTTAGTGTTTCAGCAACTATCGAAAAAAAAACAATTCATAAATCAGTTATCAGAATTATTGTTAAACCCTCAAAAATAACATTTTAACTGAACAGTGAAATGTAGAATAAGAGATGTGTGTGTGATGTTATTAAATATAAAATAAAAACTAGAACATCATGTTAAAAACACCTGCAATTAAATACACATTTTCACCCGCACACATGTGAGGGTGGACACACAGCATCTGTGCACACACACACACACACACACACACACACACACACACACACACACACACACACACACACACACACACACACACCACCATCTCTACAGTTTGCTGAGTTCTCCTCCATAGATAAACTATTCTCTGCTCTGACATCACAACATCATCACCCAACATAGAGAAGCTAACGTTAGTATGCTAGTTTGATCAGCTGTGTGCTGACAGTTGCTGGTTGAAATACCCACAAAGTTTGTCAAACGTTGTCACTCTTCATCCATCATCTCACACAATCACACCTTCTCTGTGTTGCAGATACCACACAACAAATGCTTCTGGCTCTAGCTCCTCCTCCCGCTGCTCATGACCCACGCAAATGGTTTTTTTATATTTACATTGGGGCTTCTGGGAAAAGCATCGCGTTGCCATGTTGGGAGTGAATAAACCAGCGAAACTGAGAAGTAACTGTGTAATCCATTGATTTTAACAATGTACCTGTAATCTGATTACCAACCATTTAAACTGTAACGGATTACAGTTACTCATATTGTGTAATCTGATTACATAACGCCGTTACATGTAATCCGTTACACCCCAACACTGACAGTCAGTTCAGAGCCCTCATACTGTGATCTGTTCCACTTTGTGTACAATGAATAATACATTGTGTGTCTGACCCTGTGAATGAACCTATTGATCTATTGATATTTCACTCACTATTCCTTTTTTTCTGTGGCTGTGTCTCTTTTCAGCAGATTTAATCTTATTCAGCACTAAAAACACGCCACTCTTTTGTTTCTTTATATTTAGCTGAAGACGCTGTGCTCAGTAGCTACAGCAGCTTCTTAAAAACAGCAGAAGGAGGAATGGAGGTGTCTACATGTGCTTTGAAGGTGTCATCCTAGTTCTTCTGCTGTTGATATCAGGCTGTGCTTCATAAAGGTTTGTAGTGAAGAGTCGGAGAGGGAGAGAGTTTGGAAAGGATGAAAGGATGAAAGGAGAGCAGGGCAAAGAAAGAGCTGAGAATTCAACAAGGATGAAGTCTGCAGTGATTGTCTGAGTTCGTTTATATGACTCAGGTGTGTCACATTTGTCATCACTGTTGTGGTGGTTTTGAATGGAATGAGACGGAGTCAAGTTGTAGGGTTACTGGTCAGATGTGGACACAGGGTTTTTTGGTCAAAGGGTTTTTGAGGCAGATCGGCCTGGGATTCAGGGGTTTCCGTGTGTGTGCGTCCCAATGAATCTGTAATTGTTCCGTGTTCTCAGGGTTTTTATATGCTGCTGATAGGGCTAAGCATAACAATGACAGAGTCTCCGAGAAGAGACCTTTGCAAAGGTTTACAGTGTACGATGGTATCTGTCCTGCTTAGGGCAGAGTGACCAGGAGAGATTCTATAATCACATAGCAATCACCATCTTTATTTTGTTAAACTCCAGATTATCTTGTGTTTTATCAGATCGTAGTGTTCTGAGGTTTGTTCAGAGTGAATTTGTTATAATAATCTGCTCTGAAAAGGGGGCAAGGCTGACAATCTTAAATATTCAACTTGTTCAATATTTACGACCTAAACTTTTTGTGTTTGTGAAGAAAGACGACGACTCCTGACTCATGTAATGGAGCCAATCAGGAAGCAGCCGACTTCCTGCCGTGTTGTAAATGTCATCCTAACGTATAACTCATCCTAATGCACAGTGTGCACACTAGTCATACTCAACTGTCCCATGATGCATTGGGAGCTGAATGTAAAATGGTCCTGGACTGGCTTCAAGCTATAAATCAAACATCCCCTTTTCAAAATAAAAGCATCTCTTTTTGTCTTCCATTAGTTATTTTACTCTTTTTTTAATTAGGGCTCTTATTTTGAAGTTAACAGGAAGTGTAGTTAGTAGACCAATGGAGGGTCTCTGAAAATGTGTGAAATGTGTGAATGAAATGTGTCTGCGTGAGTTTTATGGATCAAATGAGCAGATGTTGATTTTCTACTTGGTCATTTTCTCACTTTAAATGTTTTCAGAACTTTCAAAGTAAAGGTGGAAAATCAACATATATATATATATATATATATATATATATATTTATACAGAGATTTTGGACTTGGAAGTATACTTCAGTGGGAACGCTCATCATTCTAATCATACTATAGTATATACTAGGCAGTATATACTCATTGAGTTTGTAGTGTGTAGTACATTAGTGGGACATTTATACACAGCCTCTCATTTAACAGAGTTCAGCAACACGTGGGAATATCTTCAACATTACAAATTGTGAATCGATTCTCATGAGGTGATTCTTAATGAAACAGTTCTTTGCAACATGGCTCAGAGCAGCCAGAAGAAGATGTTTCAAACCTTGAAGTGACAAATGCTTTTGTCAGGGTCTGGTTGCCAAACCCTGATTTTAATGTGAACCTTGCAAAAATTCCCTTAAAGCAGGTTTTGACTGTTTCTGGTAGATGAAGTTCCATAGAATTGGAATCTGGATGATGCCAATCTGACAAAATACCTCGATCTATAAATGGTCCTAATTTGGTCAATTCTTAACCAATTTTGTTGTGCAATATATCAAATATAGGGTTATCGAGGTCAAGGAATTCATTTATGACAATAAAAAAGTTGTAAAGATTACATTTATGTCAAAATAAAAAGAATGCACAAATGCAGCTGAAGTGGAGCATCAAAACACTAAACTTACAGAAAAGATCCAAGACTGACTCAGGATTAACTTTCCAAATTTGGTTGAAAATTGTGTCCTTATGTCTTTATGTTCTTAAATAATAAAACAATTTTGCCATGTAAATGTAGTTTACTCAATTAAAGTAACTTTGTAGTTGCAAAACATACCGTGTTTATGTACTTAATTTCATATCATATGTGTACCAAAGTTGTTCATGATCGGCAATAACTCAATAAAATGATTACATACAACCTTGTGGTCATCATGAATTAAATCCTTGACCATAAAACCCTACATTTTTATGTTATACAACAAAATTGGTTTATATTTTACTAAATTAGGAACAATTATAGATTTGGGTATTTTCTGCGGCAATCTTGGACGCCATCTTGAATTTCTCAAAATCCTGAATGATTCCAGCTTTGTATTATTCTGTAGAACTTCCACTAACAGATTCAGCCATAAACTGCTGAGCTTCACACTGTGGCTGCAAAGAGACGCGTTATCAACCAGCACTAAGGACCGTACACTGTGGCCAGCATCACAAAGACACCTTATTCATGCTAATGACAGGTGTTCATGTAATAAAAATGACAGCGTAATGTCAGCCTTTATGTATAAAACTTCAAGTAAAGTGTTACTGAAAGATTCAAACAAAAAGTTAATGTTATGATCATGTACAATTAAATTTGAGAAAAGTCTTAGTTTGGTGGTAATTTAGTTTAGTATATCATAATATTTTTTATTTCATGTCAGGTTGATATTTTCCTGAGTTTCTTCGTCCTGGTTTATCCAGTGCTTGTTTTCTAATGTGTTTGATTTTCCTGGTTCACTCAGCGCTTTAAGTCAGAACTCTATCTGTATTATTATTTTGTTCCACGTAGTTTAGTTTTCAGATATGTATTTGTTTGTTGTTTTGACCTTGGTTCACCCTGACATTAATGGTTCTTCTTTCTATTGTTTATTAATATTGTACACCTTTATGTTTGTAATAAATTACCTTTTCCTGTTGAAAAATCCCCTCTTGTGTTGTGTGATATGTTCAAAAAAACAAAGAAAACAGAAATATCTCCAGAGCTCCAACTTTAGGTGGTGTTCAAAGTCATTTTATCAAGTTGAAGATTGAAAAATTGCGAGCATTAGCAAACTGTGAATAAATAGTATAGCAATAGTATATATATATATAGTAATAAAAGCTATTGTCGTAGCTTTAAGGCCTCAGACCCAGACTTCCGTGTCCTTGCCTCAGGCTGGGACCCACGTTGAAAACCATCAACCTTGATCCTCGTGTGTCATGTGTCTTACATCCAGCGCTGCACATTTGATCATCCCTGTTAGCCAAAGCTAAGCTAGCGTCCTCTCTCCTTATCGCTAACGCTGATGCATCGTGCAGTGCAGACAGATTTTATTGCTCTTTGATCACGTCATAAATCACTCTCTGATGCCTTGCTTTGACATTGAAGGCCTGGTTGAGGTTAACAGTGGCCTCAGTGCCAGGATTAAAGTCGGATATCACATTAGGGTGATATCCGACACGACGGGGCTTCAGGGACTCATCACACTAATTACATTTTGCTCTGAGTGGAGGCAGTGCTGGTGCTTTTCTCAAATGTTACAGCTTTATGTGTTTGCTCATTTAATTCATCCGTATGAATAAATCAAAGTGGGAACCTGGTTCTAAAAGCAGCGCAGCTACAATTTTTAGCCGAGGAAGAAAAGATGGAATGTAAAGTGAGCGCAGAGACGTGTCAACGAAGAGGAGGAAATGTATTTCTATCAGGAGTGAGTGGATGATGAATCCCAACGAGCAAAGAAGGAGTGATGGGAGAGGAATGAATGATTAGTTCAGGTCATTTTATTTTCCACAGTCAAAGTAATGAGAATATATAGTGTTTCACGTTGATTCCTTCACCATATTCAGTCTAAGATATGCTGACGATTCTATATTGTTGTGATTATGATTTATTTAAAGTTTTGTGATAATTATAATTTAGTAACAATTACTGTAATTTTTAGTTCCTTATTTTCTTTATCCCAAACAATCTGTGTACCCTTCGTTCTTTGGGTATTCAGTTTTAAAACCAAATCAAAAAAACAAATAAACAGTGTGATTATTTTCTTTTACTGACTTAAAACCAAAATAGAAATACAGAAAAATAAAAATAAAAAAAAACCAGACAAGCAGCATTTTTCTGTTTTAAATTTAAATCTTTGTGATATTTAGATATTTAAGGGAAACTATGGACGAGAGCTTCATGTATTAATGTCACCACACAGAGAGACTTTTACTGTGCTGTGTTTAATAAAATGACCTTGTATCACATTGTCCACCTCACATCAATAGTCATGAGGTATAATTTGTGAGTCAAAGAGTTATTGATGCTGATAGTCTGAATCTGTGAATATCTGCAAACGTTACCAAACAGTGTTAAGGTCCAAATATCGGTAATGGAGGAAACGGATGAAGGTGTTTGTTTTTTGTTTTTCGTTTTCTGTGTCGAAGCAAAAGAGCTTGAATTTGAAAAACAAGGCGTTTTCTTTTTTTTTAATTTTCGTTTTGGAAACAAATTTCAAATAATCAGTGTTTTTTTTTTTTTTTTGTTTGTTTTTTCTGTTTTTGTTACATAATGAAAAACGAATGATACACGGATTCATGTAGTTTTAACGTATTGTGCAGACAATGAGAAAATAGTTATGAAAACAACTTTTTTCCCAACATTAGTATCAAACCTATTTTTATAAAGATGAAGAGATTCACAGTTTTAAATCTGTGGTCAGACACAGATGTTTGTGATGCGACTTAGTTTTTTTTTTTTTTGTGGTGCTTTGAACGCACCATCATTGTCCTTTGGCTTGTAAACACAAACCATGCAGGTAAGCAGACATTATTTAACGTTCCCATAAAAACACACACATTTAAAGTTTGGTGATACTTAAAGACGAAAGATGAAAAACTGGACCAGACGTCTGAGATTAGCAAACAATGGCAAACAATGCTGCAATAAAATACGTTAGCAATGACGAACAGGAAAAAGGGTGGATTCTTCTGTATCTGCTCCGCCCACTTCTTACTCAGACGACTCTACTGATGCACAAACATCTAAAGCTAACAGATTTCTATAAAGATTTCTGCTGTCACTGCTGCGTCAGCCAACGAGAAGAGTTTCAGCTCAATCCGATCAGTCTCCAGGCTGTAGGACGGGCATTGATCTTTGATGAACTATTTGACCAATGCACTTTGTTGATGATGAAAATAGTTCAGTTTTATGAGTGTTTATTACAGACGGAGAACAATAATTCATGGTTTTATCAAGAGGACAAAAATAAATACATCCATTGTAAAAAGAGAATGAGAATGAAAACAAATGTTGTGTTTACGATTCATTGTTTATTAGGAATAATAAAATATATCTTGTCTGTACCATATTGAATTGCATCTTCTTTTTAAGTTGGATTCATTGTTTGCAGTTTCACATTCATCCTTCTCAGTGAAACAGAGAGGACAAAATAAATGAAACGTTTGGACTCCAGCGTTGGGCTGGAAGTGGTGATTGTGTGACCATATGGCGTTGTTTGCAGGCTGTGTTATGTCTGGACTTCATGTTTAATATTTTGTTCTGTTCTTGTGAAACCTGGCTATGATGAAGCTCATTTTTCTGATTTTATTGTTTCTTTTTTAACTCTTACTGAGTTTGATTTTTATTATGATTCAATGTTTCACTTTATTACACACTGATGTAGTAGCCTGTGTATGAACTAAGCATTTAATTAGCTTTACCTTACGATGTGACGTATTAAAGATGCAAGGAAAACGAGGCCCAGTTCCACTTCCAACCTTAACTAACATAACATTTATTTTTTATTGGTTTTGTTGAATCAGAGAAAAAAAAAAAAAACACATATTTTCCTTAGTTTCTGGAAACTCTGAGAACTTCTAGAAGGCAACAATATTATAACGTGGTATTGTTTAGATAGAATTTGTATGGAACCAGTTTTCCAGCATTAACCAAAAGTTCTGCAACATTCCAACATTTCTCCAGAAAGCAGCAGCTCCAGATACCTAAAGACGAGTCCTGATTAGAGCAGAATGATCTTCTATCAAAGACAATCCTGCTCAGGGAACTTTTCAGGGACATTTCCCAACGTGCACATAATGACATTCACATGCCTGGCGGTGTGTCATCTCTGACTCCTTTTTTAGAAAGTGAGGCGCACTGGGAATCAATCCTCAGAGGCAAAGTGAAGCAGTTAAAAGATGTTTCTGCATCCAAAGTTGTCATTGCTCAAAGTTTGCTTTGACCCAGATAGAAATTTCCAAAGTCAACAGATATGAACGGTGTGTTTGCACAGCTTCAGGGCTCGTTTCAGCAGGTTAATGTTGATATTTAGGATATTTCAGGCTTTTTTTCACATTTTTAGTTGATTGAATAAGACGTCATTAATGCTTTGAAATGTAAATAGTTCCTCAAACTTTTATGATTGTGCTGCAACATTTAATGAGTAATGTGATCAATCATTGGATACGTTTGTTAAAGGCATAACAGTGGACCACATTTAGTCATTTTAAGCCTTTTTTAAGCGTTTCAAAAATTAATTTCTTTTAATGTCTTATTTATTTTCTAAAGCGTGCAGACTGAGGCTGATATAAACGTCATATTTTCATGTGTTTCTTCAGGATCTCTGTTGTGAGGTTTGTTCTCAGCGCACACAGGGGGGCAGACTTCACCAGTTCTGTAGCTGATCCTTCACAGGGCCTTTAAATGAGATTCTTTAATTCCAGTTTTCACGTTCAAAAAGCTCATTTTTGTTTTGTTCCTCCCCAGATGTGAAGATGATGATTTTCATCTTGGAAAATCTTATTTTCATGTTTGACCTCAGTGGGCGGGGCCTCTGAACCAGGAATATTTGAGGGGATAACATGTTAATATCTATCTAATCAGCCGCTGCATTTATCAACACCTGATCATTGGTATGCTGGGATTGGTCGGATACCAATGTTTGATAAATCACACGTTTGCCCTGTAGAACGACACAATGTGCTCTCAAATTTACACTATTTACATGAAAGGTTGATATATAAGGAGCATTATGAGTTCTTATTACAATTTTGGACTTCAAAATTATTGTTTCTTTAAAAATTATATTTGTTTGTTTGGCATTCCTTCATTTCTATGTCTCATCTTCCTTAAATTATTCCACAAAATTACCCAAATGTATTTAAAATTGGTCACACAATCAAGAATACATTTTACATCTGTCAGTTATATCATAAATATGTGGAAGCTCAATGTCAGGCTCATTAATGTTGAAATAACTTAACTTATCTATAACTATAATCTGTGGCCCACTTTACATCAAACTGGTCTGTAATTGGCCCCTGAACTAAACACGCCTGGTGTAAAGCTTTATGTTCATTTTTCTATCGGTGATTATTCTGAAATGGTCTTTGATGTTGAACAATTCATTATCTCACATTTTTCTAAGCTAATGACTACCATTGTGTGTGTGTGTGTGTGTGTTGGTTCCTCTCTTCATATGAGGAGCAGTCTGAGCGACTCTAAAGTGAGACAAGTCAGTAATTACTGAGCGTTAATTCACTTTTAGTGGCGAGCCACGGTTGTTTCACAGCTGGACGTGCTGCAGACGACGACTCCTGCTGCTGCGCTTCCTTCACACGCAAATAAAAACAAAGGGGAACAAACAATAGGTGATGTGCAGCGTTACTGATTTACTCATTCACATGCAGGCCTATTACCAGCCTCATCACAAACACAAACACATCATCAGCACACGCACACACACACGCGCACACACACGCTCTCAGGGCTCCGTGCTCATTTATTTATTCCACTTTAATAAGGCGGTGTTAAATTTCCCCACAGAAGCCAAACTGTAACAATGCGGCAGTGGAAGAGGACGTGATAATTTCCTCGAGGACCAAACGAGACCCTCGGTGCATGTTTTAGATTTGTTTCAGCTTTATTAAGAGCAATGAGCTACACAAATATAATGTGATTATTTTCATGTAATAATCCTGACACAGAGCGCTGAGCGTTCCCTCCATCATTGATCAGGTTTAAACACACCTGCACAGCAAATCCAGCATGCCCAAATTAACACTGTCAGATTTGATTTCAACACTTTTAAAGTGTCTATATGTGTCCACCTCAGAGAGTGTTAATTTAACTCTTTTTGGAGAGTTGGTACCTTAACTCTAATTAAGTGTCAAATACTAAATCTGTCTGGAGTTAATAATTTAACACTCAGTAACACTAACTCAGTGTTAGAGTCTAAATATTAACTCTCCAAGAGTAAATAATTTAACTACATAAGAGTTAAAAAAGGTTTAAATTTAGTTTTTAACTTTTAGAAATTCCTTGGGAAATAAACATTTAAGAGGCAATGATTTTCTGAAATACATTTATTTCAAAACATGCATCACAATTAAACAATTTGTAAAACATGTAACAATGTGGAACAATGTACATGCTCTCACTTTCATTAGAATATTGCTTATCTGTCATATGTGAGCTGGTCAATGCAAATAACAGCATTTTCATTATTATTATTTTTTATTTCAATACATTATGCATGGAGGTGTTGATCAGGATCAATACACCCTCTGTGAAGAGTTGAGACTGAAAGCTGAATTTCTCCATAACTGAAATAAATGAAGAGAATTAAAATGTCATAAACTATTAAAACCACCAATTCAAGTTGTTCACTCACAGGTAATTAGTTTATACCAATTTAAATTACACATAAATACAAACCTCTTGAAGAAACTGGAGGAAATGGAAGCATTCATCACTTTGTGGAACTTTAATGTACGTCTGCACTCCCCCATATTCCACCTTTGTATCTCCTGCCTGGAGATTAAAGAATAGAATCATTATGAACCAGAAGTAGTGTAAGCCCAAGTATTTTACAAGAAGACAATTGTAGATACTATTGTTCATCTTTAAAGGCAATTTTATACTCAAAAGTAAGTAAGTAAATAACATTTATTTATATAGTGCTTTTTGCAGATAAAAATCACAAAGTGCTTTACAATAACAGAGAAGAAGTTGTTTGTTAAAATTGTGCTCTTTTAATCAACGCACACAGACAATAGTTAGTGCAGAATAAATACAAAACCTCAACCTTTTTTATTTTTACCTAAACCGTGTGTACAAAGATCTGAAGAGATCGAAATGTTAACGTAGAACCAATCAGAACATCTGTCTTCAAGTCGTGGCATAACTGTATGTCAACCTTTCATGATCTGAAAATTGCTTTAGGTGTACAATATTCCCTCGCTGTTCACAGATTTTTTTACAGTGCAATTTTGGATGCATTTTTTTACTGCGTCCTGATTGGCTAATGCTGCGTTCACCCACCAACAACACATTCAACTCAGTGAGTTTCACTGTCTGCTGTAGTGAGGAGCTGTGCTCCTTTTTCTCCTCTCATAAACCACCAGTGAAAAAAGCTGGTGTGATTAGCGGCTAATGCTATGCTAGCTCAGTGCTACATAGAGAACTTTTACCTGCTACTACCACCTCCTCACTGATTCTCCTCCACACCTAATCCTTCCTAGTCCTGGTTATTAAGGGCGTGTCCTACAGCTCCATGTGGTCACACACAGCTTCTACTCCATGGTTGAATGGATGAACAGACCAGTGTCTGTGTTGATGTGACATCGTCGTCAACAAAGACTCTGAATGCGTTCAGCATCAATGTCTGATCACTAACAGTGTGACTCTGTAGTGTTGTATGTTTGAAAACAAGTTTATGTTTTAAAATCTACAATGTTTTGAACTGTGAGAATGTTTAAACAAGAGAGAAATGTGGTTTTACAGCCTGAAAACATTTATAAAAATAGTAAAAAATAAAGCTGACTACTTCGCGGATTTCACCTATTGCAGGTTATTTTTAGAACGTAACCCCCGCGATAAACGAGGAACTACTGTATTTAAGATAGCCAAATATTTGAATGTTCACCTGCACGGTTTTATAAAACTATAATTCTGCCCGCAAACAATGAACTTCGGCGTGCTAAACCAGATTTATATATCACCTAGCAATGTGGCTAATGCCTATCACACAGGTTGGTCTCAGCCCAAAATAATAATGACAAATGAAAACATTTCAGATTAAAATGACTTACCAAGCGTGGCAAACACCTCAGTCTGTGGAAAGCAAATTGTTCTGAATGTTCGCTTCGGTCGCGTCGGTGAGAACCTGTGATGTTGGGGGCGGAGTCAGTGAATATACTCTTTTAGTGTAATAGACACTGTGGGAGTTTAGAGTCAAGAGTTATTGTTTCCATCGTAACACCTCCAGATTTGATAAAGAATCACTCTGTTTTAACTACTAATATTATACACCCCAGAGTTACATAAAAATAATGTGACTATTAGAGTAAAATTAACTCTGCTTTTGTACAAAGTCTACCAACACCAAAAATGTAACACTTTTGAATTTGCTGTGTGACCTTCTATATTAAAGGGGTCATACTGTATGATGCTATTTTTCACCCATCTCCATTTGTTCTAAGAACCCCCAAAACTATATAAACCGTATATGAGGTTCATTTTCCCAAACTCTCCTGTTTTCCAGAGTTTTAGCCTCTGAAAAGTCACTTTCTGACCAATTCTGAAACCGGGCAGGTTGAGAGGGCGTGTCTATATACGCAGACTCCACACAACATTTGGTCACTAGTGACTTTGTTTTGTTATTCACACACTGTTGTTATTGTTTTCAACCAAAAAAACTCAACATTACAGTAAAACACATGGATATTTAAGCGAATATTGTGATTGTGAGTCAGAAAAGCACTGTTTGATGAAGTGTGTGTGTAGCAACAGCAGCTTCAACAGCAAAAGCAGCTGAGTCAGCAGCGTCTAACACTTAGCGGAGCTGCTACGTGCTTAATTGTCATAATCTCATGTAGAGATTACAGGAATAGTCCGTTCATGGTGATGGTCAGAACCGCTGCGTCGCACAAACACAGTGTTGCCAGATTTGTAGTTCGTGTTTGGACTGTTTTTATTGGAATGGGCGGGGCTTAAGATGTGATTGAACTGGAAATTATCAATCTGATCTGGCAACACTGATTCCACATTTTACTTGTGACGTCACAAATGTAGAAAATTTGAACTTACACAAAGCACAAACAAACGACTGGATGGTTTTTATTTCACATGCTGTGTGCTGGTGGACACTCACGTTACGCTGAAGTAGATTTTTCACAATATTTCCCCTTAAATGTTTCTTTTATCCAGACAACTTTCACGCAGGAAAATTGACTTTGATCTCTTGACATGCCATGACTGCCAACTACCAGTCTTCCTCAGAGGCGTCTGCCGGTTGCTTTCATGTGTCCTTGACTTGTCTGACTAAAAGAAACCTTAACATATCATTAGAAAAGAGAAATAATGAACTTTCTGGATTATTACGCTGAAGTCAAGGACACATCAAAGCAGACGTAAGGTTGGTTCACAATTGAGAGAAAACTTAGCCATATTTTACCAGATCACATTTTTTCTTCTTTATGTTGATATTTGAACATGTTTACAAAAAATGAGCCAATAAAAAAAGGGTGGCACACTTTTTCACAATTTTTACTGCTCAACCAAATAATTTATCATTTTCACAGATATCAGAAACTTCAACAATATAAAGGTAAGTATGGTCATAAATATTTTCTCCCTCTTATTAAACTAAATGATTAAGAACATTTGAACAGTTCAAACACAATTCCTGAAATTAGAAAAACATTAATGTTGTGAAAAAGTGAATGTGCCTCCTGTAAATGTGCAGCGTTTGACTTCATTTCTGGTCATAGATGCTGAAATGTCAATGTGAAAAAGGCAAAATTTTGGTGAAAATTAATTGTGTGAACCACCCTAGCAGACGCCTCTGAGGAAGACTGGCAATTGAAAATCAATGAATGTCAGCAGATCAAAGCAAATTTCCTGAAAAAAATAATTGTCGAATAAAATAAACCTTAAATTATTTTACAAGACGACAAAATGAACGTGCTAGAATTACACCTGACTTCCCTCTGCAGGTACCGCTCCAGGCCAACACACACACACACACACACACACACACATGTTCCTCCTCACCAGGCCATGCATTATAAACCAGAGGAATCTGCACCGTTTTCAATTTCCCGCTAACGTAATCCTTTCTAGCTCCATTCCTCATCATCGTAGCCTGGGAGAAAAACAGGGACAGGAAGGACGTGCATGGGAGAAAGGATAATAAATGGTGCCTTTTGATTCTGCTTGGATTAGGGAAATGGTTCTCCCGTGTGTGGTGTGTGTGTGTGTGTGTGTGTGTGTGTGTGTGTGTGTGTGTGTGTGTGTGTGTGTGTGTGTGTGTGTGTGTGTTGTGTGGTTGGAATCCATCACTAACGCAAGACAATCGAGTGGAGTTTTCCTTTTTTTTATTTTAGCAAGGCAAACATTTGTTTATTAAGATGGAAATGGTGTATTTTTTATTTTTTTAATCCCTGACAGATAATAACACTGCACCATTTGATTGGGCTCCACTCGTCCTACTTTATAGAATAAAAATTAATGGAGACATTGAGATTATTTCATCCAGAAACACCTCTGGTTAGTTATAGCTCATTTAAAACATGGACACTGTTTTGACTATGTCTCTTAAAATAATGTAATCCAGAAACGTAAGAATCAGAATAGAAAAGATCATCGTTCACATTCAAACAATGCAACGTTCAAATCAAAGGGAATTAAATAAAGTCAAAGACATCTAACAATAGTTGGAGATTGTAGAAGAGCAGAAAACGTTCGCATGTGCAATATTTATTTTGTTTTCTGTAACCTGAGTGACTCTATGAACCAGAACATTTAGTGTCACAGATTGTAAACGTGAGTTGCACTAAATATAAAAGTAATGCAATGGTTTAAGTTCTAATTGGAGGAGGAAGTTATAAACATTGTAAACTTTGAATGTGACAGATGACCAATGTCCTGTGGGGTTCCTCAGGGCTCTGTTCTTAGACCACTTCTGTTTAGCCTTTATATGCTTCCTTTAGGACAAATTCTACACAAATGTATGGTTGATTTTCAGAGCTACTATAACTATGCTGACTATGTTCCAGGATTGGGGTCAATTACATTTTTCAATTACAAAATAAGTCTTTAAATATTTATGTTCACTTACAACTCAATTGGGATTACTGTACCCCTTATTGTTTTTCAATAACAATTGAATTACAATTATTATTTTCCACCTGGAAGTCAATGTCAATTATGTTTTCAATTACTAAAGTTCAAATTCAATTAATCACAATTATTGAGCCTTCAATAAATAACCATATTAAGGTTAAATTTCCTCTTTTGGTAACTTTATGTTAGCATCTCTAATGCTAACAAGTCAATTTGACCCATGTCTTAACTCAGCTGTAAAATGCACTCAAATATAATCTATCATTTAATTAGTTTCTAATTTTTGGTTTTCTTGTTAGATTTCCTAATCAATGAATATATTGGTATTAATATTTTTGGTGTGGGCGTCTGAGCCTTTTTTCTGTCAGTATGTATGTAAATGGTAAAATTTTAGTTGTTATGCTGCAAAGAAGAAGTGGAACAAGCTGCAGCAGAGCCGAAGTCAGCATCACATGGAAACATTTTAAAATCCAAGTCTCTACTGATTATGACTGAGAGGAAGATTTTTAGTCATATTACTGCTGATTTTTTTGTTCTCATTGATTTTTAAACTGTTTAATGTTTCTGTTGCACTTTTTAATCATGTAAAGCACATTGAATTGTCTTTTGTTTGAAATGCACTGTACAATAAATGTGCCTTGTCTTCACATATAAATAATTCAGACTAAATAGTTTAAACATGTCAGTGTTTACAATGTTGTGATGTTTTTGTCAATGTGTGACCCTCTGGGTTATGTTATTAATGTAAAGTCAGTGTAACATAAAATATAGGGATGAGCATAGATCTGAATTTTTTGGTGTATTTTACGTTAAGTGAGATCATGAGAATGTAGAAATCAAATCGACACGTGAACTAATGTTTCTCAATCGTGTCCAAAGCTCATTCCCTATTTTTAGACATTTTTTAAACTGCTAAACTTTTACATTTCACAAAAATGAAAACAAATCAAAGCAAAACAGTAGAAAAAAAATGTGAAACAAACTTTCCAACCGTGAGATGAACTTTATATCTTGATATTAAAATGAATACATTCTGTATTTTCAGTTGTAATTGATTCATATTTAGAGCGAAATATTTCATATTTAGCTCCTTTTTTTTAGGCTTAGTGGCCATGTTACATAGGAGGTTTAATTCCCCTTTAATTCAGAATAAAAGTTAATTCCTCTTTAAACTGAGTTTGTAAACACATGAAAATCTGATTCCGAATTAAACTTAAATCTAATAGGTGGCTGGTTTATTCCGAATTAAAAAATTCCTTAATCTTGTAAACATTTAATTCCGCTTTAAGTTAAATTCAGGTCATGTTGCACATGTTGCCTGTTGCAATGTGACGACATAATCCAAGATTCTAACTTCTACAATTGAATTAAAAAAAAAAAAAAAATCATATAAAAGAAAACTAAATGTAAAACAGTAAAGAAAAATCTTTACTTAATATATTGATATTAAATTGAATACATTTTGTATTTTCAGTTGTAACTGAGTCACATTACTCTCAGGAACTCCTGTTATTCTCCCTTTCATATCAGGTTTAAGTTTCCAACATATCTAGCTTCTTTTTTTAGCCGTACTGTTATTACAGCTGAGCTGATGACAGCCGTTGGTTCCAGAAACTCAAGCAATGCCACGCAGTCATAAAACTCAACGTAAATCAATCCCACAGCATCTTTATTCATTTGTTTTAACGACGCTTTTGTCTGAATTTGAAGATGGAAAGTTTAATGGCATTCTTTCTTCGAAGCCCTTTCGTCTTTTCTTCGTAACATTTATCAGATGGAATGTCATAATTCTTGTTTGCCGGAGTTCTGTTTTACAGCTCAATACATCAGAACATGATGGAACGCTGGATATTTCCATTCAGAGACGATTACGCAGTGAGAAAGATGAAAGCTGTGGCTTCCTGTCGGCCTTTACATCCATTACAGTGCAGCAGTAACAGATATATATCGTAAATGATTTTAAGGATGCCCTCAGTGCCCTAATGAAAGCCTTTGGAAAGGCGATATGTGTCTCTGCAGTTTACAGCTGGGCCTGAATAAGCGCTGTTAAGCGTCTAGCACGGACGGATCTGTCTACGATTGGAAACACATTGGCTCATAATCCAAAGTCTCATAATACCAACATCAGCTCCAAGGTCAAACACTAATAAAATCAAAGACGGCAATTTGTCAAGAGTCTGGAGTCACTCAGAAGCTGAGGCGCTGACATCATCATGTGCAGTTCATCCAGGACGTTGATGTTTGTGCTTCCAGAAGCTCTCACACAGATGGAGATCTGGGATTCATTCACTGATGGATGAGTTCTGATCTGCAGACTTTTAACGTTTGGGCGTGTGGCAGGTGATGAGTGAACGTCCTCATTAACCGAGTGCATTGAGCTGGTTTCATATTAGTTTATATATTTCATTATTAATAGAAGGACAAAGCTGTCAAACTCACCTTATTCTACTTTAATCCCAAAGGGACGGAACGCCAGGAAAACAGAGGAATTGAAATAGTGTCTGTTGGGCCACAGTTCTAACGCAGTAAAGCATTTTATTACTGACAACATCAACTAAAATGTATTGTAAGTGGGAAGTGGATTGGATCAACATCTCCTGCTTTGAAACTGGAAGTTTAAGGAACACCAAGTGGTTTTTAAGAGGACCTTCACACAGCAAACGGAGAGCTGCTGTTTAGTTTTCATCATGCACTGCTTTAGATCTAGTTTGTTCTGGGTGAGAAGTGACGAGTCACAAGAAGGAGAACGGGGAACACTTGATGTATCTTCTTCTTTAACTTTCCAGAACTCCCTATGTTGGTTTTTCTGTCATAAAAGGCCCAGCTGTGCTCTATGGGTGGATGGACCAGTGGTTTAGAAAAACACATCATTGTGGTATAAAGGAAACAGACAATGGGAATGAGAAGGTAGAAGCAGACATTCTTGGTAAGAACTGTGGGAAACAGAACGTGAGAATTTTGGTTAAAATAAAACAGTTTATTGTCCAGAGAGCAGAGTCTTTAATGGAAGTCTATGGACGTCATTGTGGCCTGATTTGGCTGGTTGCATTCACACCGACGGACCCTAGAGCGGTTAAAATGATTGAGAATACATTTGGTCTGATGGTCCTCCTGGTTTGGTCTGATGGTCCTCCTGGTTGGTCTGATGGTCCCTCCTGGTTTGGTCTGATAGTCCTCCTGGTTTGGTCTGATGGTCCTCCTGGTTTGGTCGGTGTGAACACAAACTAAGTCTAGAGTGAATCAAACAGGAGAATTCTAGAGTGATTGTTTCTGTGGGTCTCAGAACGTCTCAAAACTTATTTTATTTCAACGGCCACATACGACGTAGTTTGACCTCAAGTAGGCCAGACCATAAAAATCCATGTTTTTTTTAAGGAAAAGCACAGATTCAGAATGTTCTACTCCTGTAACTAGTGACAGTAACTAGTGACAGTAACTAGTTACAGTAACTAGTGACAGTAACTAGTTACAGTAGTTGGTTTGCTCATGGAACAGCACTAGAGGCTGTTTGGAGCAGATCAGAAGTTGTTCTCCACCCATTCAGATCCAGTCCACCACTAAACCAGATGGAAAACAGCCTCAGATCTCCACAATAAATGATGATTCAGTAAAACAACCATGATATATAGTTTTAATCACCGACCTGTAGACATTATATTTACTTTAAGTTCATCTCAGCCTCAGACGAGCAGAGCAAATTTAAATTTTAAAGGTTCATCCTAAAAACAGACACATCTTTTATGAAGTCTGAACATTCTGTGCTCAGTTTATAAATAAGCAGAACCCGTAGAAGGGATGAGATGATGTAAATACAGCTCATAAGTATGTATGAGTCCTGTTTCAATAAGTCAGAGTGGTGGAACGAGCCCTGCAGACCTGTGTAATCTCTTTGATGAATAGTCACGACTGCAGCCGTCCTAAATCCCTCAGCTCTGCTCATCGACCAATCGGACGGGCCTATTAGGGGCGTTCACATACATTTAGATGATCCCACTGTTTGTGTTCGCCAGCCTCTGATAATCTGTGTATACAGTGGGAAATTAGGGCCGAGCTGCCTGAGGCTCTGTCCACAGAGACTTCCACATGTTCACTTCAAAGGTTGAGTGGAAGCAGGTGTGCCATGTCCGCCCTCAGACAGCAGGGTGGGCCTCAGAGGATGGAGGGGGGCGGGTCCTGCAGGGCGCCCAGCTCTGGGTGGCGATGATGGAGAGCATGTGTGTCCGTGTTGACAAGTCACATTTCTATCATTAATGTAATCTTTATATTGTAGAAAACACTTTACAATCTTATTGTCTTCAAACCCAAACGGCGGCTGCTTCTTATTTCCTGCAACTTCAAATGTTTAACATCTTTGTCAAAATAAAACTTTAACATCTGTTTTTTCTTCATGACTTGTACTGAACTGGTTTCTAAATGATCAAGGGATTCATAAGTGATGGGAGCAAATAAACAGAATTCTGAAAGTGAATCCCTGGAGCGAGGTAGCACCACATAAACCAATGGATCCAATGACAAATAGTCAAATAAGCAGCGAGAGAATGTCTCTAAACATGGGTTAATGTGTGAGGGGTGGGGGGGGGGGGGGGGGGGGGTACATATACTCAGTCTGTACACTTAGGGCCTTTACTATGAAGCTATATCATTATATCCTGGATTCATCTACTGTATGTTAGCTTCACCTAACCAATGTCCTATGAATCTAGGTTACAACTGGCTAAGGTGATAAACAGGTGATATTAGTCTGACTACATGCGCACTCTAGTGACAGAGGAGGAGATTACAGCGTCAGACCAATCACAGAGAAACTGAAGAGCAATTTACGTCACAATTGAGGAATAAAAATAATAATAATAATTCAGACCAAAAACCACAACAATGTTGCTGCAGAAAAAAAAGCAGGAAGTAATTGATGCAGGAATTGAGTGTTAATGAATAAATGAGTGAGATTATAAACAGAGAATAAACATAGACATTCTGATCACTTTCACTTTCTCTTTTACCTTGTCTGTGTCTCTGATGCTGCGTTCATACAAATATATTTATCTTTATATTATCTACAGGACTGAGGCTCTTTGCATGAATACATGCATTAATTAAATAATTCATTAATTAATTAATGTATCTGAAAGTGTCTAACGCACACAGGTTTTATCAGCTGACTAATGTAGATATTAATCTCTGTGTTTCCTATAGGATGTGATGGTAAATAAATAACAATCAGCGTCACATCCACAGAGACGTGTTCACAATGATCCTCCTTTTATTGGACAGCTCGTTTATAAGAGATCTGATTGGTTAGAGGCATCTCTGAGCAATCCTCACTAATTCTGCTGCTCCACAAAAGTCTGAACCGCCCACTCCAGGAAGTGCCTGCGGCCGCTGTAAGTGCCAGATGCAACTATATCCAACTGCAGCCACAGGTACAGTACAAGCAACAAACAAGCAATGTTTTTTTTTTTTTTTTTTTGAAAACAGGAACAACAGTGTGG